>NC_053389.1:120262041-120267041 GCF_905171765.1 Bufo bufo
GCAAGATGAAGACTGCAATTTCATGGTACATTCTTTCAAAAAAATCACCGAAGGAACATATTGTAAAATTATCGGACAGTGTTATCAAGGACACAGATTCACAATATTTGAGAGTCAACCCAAAGTTGGTCGTTACTGTGCCGGTAATCTCTTAACTGCAGCTGCAATTCTGTGTAGTGGACAAAATTTTATGAAAACGAAAGAATTTCTGAATCTACTTGGCATGGTGACTATTGGTGAAAAAAGTTACTATCGATATCAGTCACTTTTTCTATTTCCGGCTGTTGACAATGCATGGACTACAGAGAAAATAGCACTTGAATCTGACTTCCAAGAAAAACCCATTTGTGTAGCGGGAGATGGACAGTGCGATAGCCCTGGTCATAGTGCTAAGTACTGTATCTACACTCTTATGAACACCGTCAGTAATAAAATTTTTGATTTTGAGGTTGTTCAAAAAACACAGTGTACATCGTCAGTGGCCATGGAGAAATTCGGTTTTCAAACTGTAATGGACCGCGTTCTGGCCAATGGAGCCAACATCAAAATTTTTGCATCCGACAGACATGTCAGCATTAGGAAATTAATGCGTACCGACTATGCCAGGATTAAGCACCAATTCGATGTCTGGCACTACGCCAAATCGATAAAAAAAAAATTGCACAATGCAAGCAAAAATAAATTTTGCAAGGAAATAACACCCTGGGTAGACAAGATTAGCCTTCATCTTTGGTGGTGCATCAAGACCTGTGAAAACAATGAGGAATTATTGAAAGAAAAATGGTTTTCCTTGCTCCACCATATAGCTGATGAGCACAAGTGGCAAGGGAGCCTGTACACGCAATGCCAACATGGTCCACTTGAACTAAATGAGGATGACAAAATCTTCTGGCTTTCCAAAGAAAATCCTGCCTTTAAAAACATTTCAAAAATTGTCACCAGTGAAGCCATACAGAAAGATCTTAAACATTTAGTTCACAATTGTCACACCGGACAATTAGAAAACTTTCACAGTTTAGCTCTCAAATTTCGCACAAAACGTATACATTTTGGCATTGATGCTATGGAGGCCAGAACCAAACTTGCTGCCCTTACACACAACCACAATGTGTCCAGACCCCAAGCCACTGTGAAAGTAGCTAGAAAAAATACTGAACCGAAGGGTTCCAAGCGAACCAAACTAATTTTTCCAAAAGGCAATACTCGATGGATCATTCGTAATGTTTACGAAAAAATATCAGTTGATTTTATGGAAGACATAATGGTCGATGTTCTTAAAATATGCAAGGGAAAACAAAGCTCTAATTGGCAGTCTAGAGCTCCAAAGCTCCCTCCAAATATAGCAAATGTTGAAAAACCTACCAAAGATGACATCAAAAAACAACAAATCAATAGATACAGAGCTTCTGCAATCCCTACAGTTTAACCGAAAACATCCTTGATGCTGTGAGTACTATTTAATATTTTATAAAATAATGTATCTATAATAGTTTGAAATAAGTTTATCCAAATTAATAATTTTTTTTTTTTTTTTTTCAGCAAAGAAAAATCAACTGGAATATATTTATTTATATAGCATTCCAATTTTTTGAAAAAATTTTTTATTGTGATATTTTTAAAGTTCAATTTAACTGAATATTATATTTTTAGTGTTTTGCATAAAATTAATTAGTCAACAATATTCGAATTTTAAAACAGTTTATATATTGTTATATAAGTCCATCTATCTTTGTAACATTTCATTTTGTTTTTTAGTTTTTCAAATATGTATGTTATTGAATAAACATTGGATTATTATTAAACTGACTATCTGAATAGAAATTTGTGGTTGTGCTTTCATATTATTTTGATACAGTACATTCTTAGAGAATTAAAATTATTATTTTTTAAACATATTAATTGTGGGCCAATAGACGCACTTATGTTTTTATTTTTGATAAAAAAAATATGTGGTTTGGTTATTTTTGTTTTAAAGGAATCGGAGATCTGTGGATGATATACTATTATACTGAATCAGTGTATGTCATCGACAGATCCCCATACTTTTCTAAGGAAAAATCCTTAGAGAACATTGACATACAGACCCCCCACCCATACAGTGACCTCTACATATATCATGAATTTAAATTTTATTCGCCGATCCATCCAAGTCCAAATCCATTAAAGGTACATTTCTGTACTTTTTAAAATAATTGTACTCGAAATATATATAATCCCATATATAGAATTTATTACGAAACAAAGTTTAGTATTAAAATTTTTATTAAATACTCTCATATAGAATTATTAACAAATATATTCAAACACTTTATAAAACCAAATACAAAATAACTTTAGAAAAGCATTAAAAAATATAAATAACAGTCAAATATATATTTTTTAAATATAAATAACAACAATATTAACTTTTTGTAATAACTATAAAAAATATTAATTTTATAAACTTTAAAAAATAAATATATATATATATTTTTTTTTATTTAAATTTAAATTATAAAATAACTATTTTAATAATATGATTAATTTTTTTATTCAAACGCCATAAATTCAGCTGGGCTGTCAGCATGTACTTTGAAACCCATATAGTCTTCATCAGGGTCAGGAAAGGATCGACGAACACAGTTCACCACACATGAAGGAATTGGTCGCCGGTTGCCCATGCCCAAATAACCATGTATCCAGGCGGTGAAAGAGCGATAAGCAGCCTTTCTTTTCAATCTATAAATAAAATAGAAATAAATAATTAATTTTTTTTAGATAAATTCTAATTATATTTATTTAGAAAAATAAAATAATAAGATGAAAATCTATCAGAGTACTTTCATATTTATTTATTTCAAAGCAGAGTAAGGTATTTGTTGTTGTATTTTTTAAAATTTTTAGAATTGACACTTCAATAGTCATATATCTTGGTTCAATAAATTAGGTTTGGATTTTTGAACTAAGAAAACCTTTCTATAGTTGTTATCATTTCATTGTTTAAATGCAGGCCTAATCTTCATGCATTAGATAAAACTAACACAATTCAATCTCTAGGGATCTGTTGCCACTGGAAAATCTTTTTGTAAATTCATTATATAGTGTATCGATACACAATGAAGTAATTGTGGTGCTAATTTCACACTTGACCAAATTTAAAGTGTGCGTTTACATTTGAGTAAGTCTATTTAGACGTGCGTTTATTTAATTATACATAATTAAAACAATTGCAGTGTGCACAACAATACACATAAAGGAACCACTTGTAATTATTTCTGTGTAGTGTGATCCACAGTGGTTATTTATCCAATTAAAAAATTCCCAGAAGAGAAATCTGTTCAGAGGCAAACTTGTCTTTTTGTAGGTATATTTTTTTTTTTTATGCACGTAGGAACGTGCTACTAAACACTCTGGTGTGTACCGAGCCTAATGCTACAATTATAATTGTGTTTGGTGCAATTGATTTATCTATGACTTTTAGCTGATTGTACACAGCTGTACACAGTTATTAAACTTTTTCTTAAATCAAAATATTTAGCCCTATAGACTTCCATATTGTTCTGTGATGGATCACTTAGGCTGATTTTTTACATACTGAGTGAAAGTCAATTACAGAAACATGTTTCTGTCCGTCTGTAAAACTAAAGGTTGAAAAAAAAAATATTAATTTGATGTAAATTAATACTAAATATGACAAGAAGCCCTGATACACAAAAAAATTACAAACTATAATCACCTGTTTACATCTTTTTCATGAGGTGTATTTTTAATTTGTCCAATTGTTCTTAGAATAATATCAACAGTGTCTTGGCGCTCACAGAAAATGTTGAAGAACTCATGTTGGATTATACAAGAAAAATCGCCGATGTAGTTTTCGACATTGGCTATTTCTTTGCAGCAAATAGACTCTAAGGTTGTTGGCATCAATATACAATTAGTGCAGGTGCACCAATTAAATAGTTGTGTTCTGTCCTCAGTATGCTCTGTCAAGAAAACTCTGTATTGTGAATTCTTGCTCAATAATGGATTTGTTTGAAAACATCCTATATCTGAATCATCCGATGCATATTTCAGCCTCATCTCTTCCAATAATATTGCCAACTGAAAGTAAAAACGAAAATAAATTTTGGAACATAATTATACAGATTTTTAGTTGTCGAATATTTACAAATTTAGTTTATTAATAAATACCTCATTATCAGATTCAGGTGAGTTCTCTGCATAAATTAAATTTTCTTCATCTTGATCATTCAATCGCAAATCAATCGCACTATTATCAGTATTTTCTGTATTTTGAAAAAGCTCCTATGAAAGTATAAATTTTTTTAACTTTGAAAATAATTTAAGGCAATACCAAAAAATATTAAAGATCCATATAGCAACGCACAATTTAAAAAAAATAAAAAATAAATACTATGTAGAACAATAAAAAAAAGAAACATTATTAGGCGATTCAAATGCTGACATAATGTTATAAAGTAGCTTACCTCTAAATCTAGACTGTCATCGTGGATATAGCACGCACAAATTTCGTAATTACTTTCAAATTGAATTGAAGAATTGTCAGTGCTAATAATTATTTCTAAATCTCCATCCGATAAAGTAATGTTCGAAGCAAACTGTAATCAAAAAAAAAAAATGAGTAACAGTTTACAATTTTTTTTCTAAGAGTATATTTTAAAAAATTAATTTTATTTTTTAATTTGAACAAATTCCAAACACAGCCATAAAGTAAAGCTGACCTTTACAGGTATAAAAACTATCAAAACTGAGTATACAGAAGTTTTTAGCGGCGCAAAGGGATCCCCCTGCAGTAACTGTTACTTATGGAAGCCCTTCGTGATTTGCTATAACCAACGCGCTGCTGTGAAGGAGAATTGGGACTAGAATTTGCAATGGAACCCTGGAGTATGCCTTGACTAGTTTATGTTATAGATTTTGGATAAAGTAATATGCTTTTTTGAACTAAATATTTTTGAATGGAGTAAATGAATGGAGGCAATCTAAAATGGAAATTCAAA
>NC_053389.1:121516842-121662149 GCF_905171765.1 Bufo bufo
AAAAAACAGCAATGAGCCCAAATCAAAACCCACTTAAGGGAGGGAGGGTGGGCAATTCAGCTTCCACGGACAAGAGGAAGTCCAGCAGGGAGGAGGGGGTATATATGCCCTCTAGATAGGAGGGGTTACCAAACCACCCCCCTTAGGCAGGGCCAGAAGATGCTCCCATAATTACCCCCCACATGCCCATAAATACACATCAAAATCACTATGGGGGCCATCTCTGATATCAAACCATGCTCAGGGAAGGGGAGGGGAACCACCAGTCCCTAAGCACCCTCCCTAACCTGTCGGGCGCTTACCAGACTGTTGGCAAATCAGGGAAGGGCAGGGGGAAGAGCCTCCTCTTCTTCACCAGGGGCCCCCCCATTTTCTGTTACCTTTATTCTATAAGAAACACACTAACAACATGTTAATTCTTTGCTGGGAGGTGATGAGCCACAGCTTTTATTATCAATACATAAACTCTTATAAATATAACATCGGGCGGTAATGACAACCGCCGTTCTCCCGGCGGGCAAGTATGCCAACAACTCCCATCAAACTCTGCCGTATCATATGCCACCACGGAGGAGGCCTGTCACCTCGCACAGGACTCCGACCACCACCCAGCAAAAACATAGCTTGCTCAATACCATCTTGCAGACCTGAAAGAAATATGTCCATCCCGATGTCCGTCAGGTGGACCCTGTCTGGTCTCATCAGGGACCTATTGTCTCCCTCTAATTGACGGTGCCGCACCACGATTCCACCTCGGGACCTCACAAAATGAGAAATGCGAGAGTTGACTGTTCTCCTGCATTTCTCCATGGCATCCGCCACGCTGCCCCCGTGCCAAACCACCCGGTGTATCACTTCGGACCATACCAGCACAAGCTCCCGGAAGAAAGCTGGGAACCACTCAATATCCGCACACATGAGCGCCATCAGTTCAGCAAAAGGTGACAGACAAAGATCATTGCCACCAGCATGAACAACCAGTATTACAGGACCCCTGGAATGCGCCCCAATATCCACCACCTCAGTAAGGATTTGAGACCACCTGAGCCCTCTGATTCCTCTCCAGGACACGTCCACCTCTCGAAACCCCATAGTCCTTCCGCCGGGTCTGCATTCCGCACGCTGTGCTGCCCAATATATTATAGGAGTGTACTAACAGCCACACCGCCGGGCACTGCACCTGCAAGGAAAAACTGTTAGCAAAGAAGAGGATCCGTTATCTGAAGAGGATAACTCGCACGTGAAAACCGTAATCTCATCTAAGAACGCTAAACATTGGCATATAGGAATAACAACTCACAACTCCCACTTATAATCCTGTATATATATATATATATATATATATATATATATATATATATATATTTTTTTTTTTTTTTTTTTATAATTCAACAAATCAGGTCCAATATACCTAGCATAGCAAGCAGACTGCCACCTGCCTATGCGCATCACCTCAACTTCTGGCAGGCCTTCTGTAGCAGCGCCAATGCAAAAGGAGTGGGTACCAAACTCCTTCGGCTCTACCCCCACCCGTGCCAAACAAGAGCGAAATACAGCGGTAAACTGAAACTTTGTAAGGGGGGGACCCATCCTGGTGTGAAAAGAAACTGACTCCCCCCATACGAATAGCCATGTTTTCTGAAACCAGGCGAACCGGACAAACCGACCCCGCCACCTGGTGTAGAGGAATCCAAGCCCCATTGCCCCACTGATCCGTTTTAGAACCTGCAGACCAAAACCCAGATGGAGTTGTTGGCAACCACCACGTCCTGAAACAATAAACCACCAGACCTATGACTGGACGGGGGGAGCAGCTCGCCGATTCGAAGAGCGGCGAAAAAAGTCAAACTGAAACAGGCAGAAAACAGTACAGACTCAAAAGAGGAGACGCACACACAGGAGAAAACATCCACTAATCTGTTTAACAGGCTGAACGAGACAGGTCTGCGAGAGTCCCTGGAGACATGTTCTTTCCTCCAACCCCTCAATGCCTGGCGCACAATGAAATGCTTCGTCACGTCAGGCCAGCCACATAGCTGGAAGTGGAAAGCCACCCCGGACAACCTGCGCTGCGCCACAAGAGCAGACACACCCTGGGATCGTAACACTCTACCGTTACCTCTAACCAAAGATCATCGTGAGAGGACACATTCCTCATACCCACCCCGGACAGCCAATCGGCCCAGGCCCTACCGTGAGCTTGCCAAGTAGACGGGGATACGGATAAGCTGACGAGAGACATCAGTTGCTGGCCGCTAACCGCCACAGGTGAGGCGGGCATTCCTCCCCGAACCGATCTGCCTCCGAATGCAATTCCCGAAAAACCTGCCAATGAAAGCGTGAAAGAGCATCAGCAATACTGTTGTCCACACCAGGAACGTGTCGAGCCCGGAAGTGAATGTTATGCTCCAGGCAACGCAAAACCAGATGATGCACCAGGGAAAGAATCGGCAAAGATGATGATGACAGGCTATTTATGCATTGAACGGCCCCCATATTGTCCGACCAGAAACAGACGTGGCGGTTAGCGAAAATGGAGCCCCAAATCAAGACCGCCACTATAATAGGAAAAAGTTCAAGAAAAGTCAAATTCCTACACAAACCCGTGGAATGCCAGGATTCAGGCCAGGGGGACACACACCATCTGTTCCCCAGAACAACGCCAAAACCACATGAACCAGATGCGTCCGAGAATAAGACAAGAACCGCATTTGGGACCTCCTCGGACATAAAAAAAAGTATGCCCATTGTATGAATTGAGAAAGGTCCTCCAAACAACTAAATCAGCTTTTAGGGACTTAATGCGGTGGTGTGGGGACTTGATACCACGGGTAGCTAACGACATATGCCTGGAAAAAACACATGACCTTACATTCGAAACAGAGCATACCCAACAACGATTGTAATTGCCTAAGAGTAACCTTACGAACCGCCAAAAAACCATCAACTAACTCAAGCATCTTCCGTAATTTGTTCACTGGGAAACGAAATACCATATCTACGGAATCTATCTCAATACCCAGAAACGAAAGTCGCGTAACCGGGCCCTCCGTTTTCTCAGCCTATATAGGAACACTAAACTGGGCCATACGCAACAGGAATGTGTTCAGAAGGGAAAGACGTCCGTCACCTGTCCCCGGGGAAACAAACAGAAAATCGTCCAGGTAATGTATCACTGAAGACGAACCAGACTCATACCGCACAACCCATTCCAAAAAACAACTAAACATCTCAAAATAATGACAGAAATGGAGCATCACATGGGAAGGCATGTGTCATAGTAAAATTGACCCTCAACTGAGCAACCCAGAAGGTGAAAACAGGGAGGAGCCTAAAGGCAGACTCAATGTCTGATTTCGCAAGGAGTGCGCCCCTACCTGCCTCCCTGACCAACGCGACCGCCCTGTCGAAGGAGACATAGGACACCGAAGCATCTGCGGGAAGGATGGCATCATTGACTGACGCACCCTTAGGGTGACATAGCTGATGAATAAGGTGAAATTTCCCAGGCTCCTTCTTGGGGACCACCCCCAAAGGTGACACCCTAATATTAGAAAAGGGGATGGATGAAAATGGACCCTTAATTCTGCCCAATGACACCTCCTTATCCAACTTCTCCTTAAGGACCTCCGGGAGATCTCTGGCAGACCGGAGATTCTCAGAAAACATGGGAAACCTACACAGAACAAACTGAATAAAAAACCCAAATGTAAAAATGGAGCGAAGCTGGGCAGCAGCCACTTTATTGGGGTACTTGTCGAGCCACGGTGACATCTCTGCTACGCTCACCGGAGTCCTTGGAGGCACCTGCGGCAGGCAATTTGGTGAATTTAACGGGGAGGCGAGGATATCGGTTCGTAGCATGGGAGCCACCACAAGCCGAGCATTCATGCTTGTATTTACATAAACCCGCGTATTTGCAATGCCCCTCGTTAAATAACCAACATGCTCCAGGTCGGCGAACGTGAAAGGGAGGCTGGCGCTGAGACATCATGAGGCAAAGCCAAACATTGGTAGCTTTGACCCCCCCAACCAATTTCAGGGTGCAACGCCAAACGTCGGCGGAATTCTTCGTCATACCGCACCAGGCACTACCGCCATGGGCCTCGTAGGCGCTATAAATCGTGTCCTGGTAGACGAAAAGCTCCGAAGAACGCTCGGGGTGTTTCTGACCCATGATGCATCCCAAAACCGAAAAAGGCTTGTAAGATATCCGCCGCTCCCTATATACGGTATGCTGGTCCACCAATACCAGGGACCAAATATCCACATACTGGTTAGCCCAAATCCTGTCCCTAACTGACTTTTCTACATGGCATCCTAGAGGACTAACGCCACAGAAAAAGGAATCCTTATGGACCCCAGCTAAATTGCCCGGGTATCGGGACGATCTCCTGTTGTACCGCAGCGGCGACCAAGCTAGGAGCCCTGGATGTGAGAGAAGGCACCTGCCTTTTACGTTTTGACCTGGACGTTCGGCCAGACTCCCCTGATGCGCTCGTCGATCCATCAGAAGACGACAGTGAGCGCCATCTAGAGGATCTGGATTGCCTGCTGCTCCCGGAAGCCCTGCAATGGCGTTGGGACAGGTGCCGGCGAGAACCACGGCGGTGACGCCTCCTATCTCCCTGCGATGAAGAGGATGAGGCCGATAGCTCCCTGCGTGATCCACGACAGGCCGCCAGTGGAGAAGACAATGGTGGGGCCATAGTGGGAAGAGCCGCATGCGGGTCAACTAATTCAACCTGTTCCATACCTCCCACGGCTAGAGTCGCAGAGGGGGAAACAGGCGGCAAAACAGGATGGCGAGCAGCAGATGCAGGAAAGGGAACCGATGTCATCGGGGGGAGGAGAAGGACCGCGATGGGGGGCGCACCGGCATGGGCCAATATTGCTGCAGGGGAAGGAGGGTGGTCAGACAGCACTGGGACCACCACTGCACTGTCCTGAGGCTGAGAAGGAGGAGGAGTGAGAGGGGGATCCCTAAGAACAGCGCTCTCCTGCTCACCCATTCCGGCACTAACTAAATGACTCGCCTGCCACGCGCCGAACGGAGCAGCCGAAACCGGAAGTGACGTGAGCGGAAGGGGCGAAGCATTGGCGCCATCTTGGGACACCCGAGCAGGCCGGCAGGAACGCGCAGAGCCAGTGCACGCAGAGGAAGAAAGGTAAGCGTCGGATCCGAGGGAGCCTGAGGGGCGCGCAGAAGGGGGGCTATGGCCCAGACGAACAGGAGGGAGGGTGCGGAGCTGTCCACAGACTGAGCCAGCTCCGGCCGGGCACCCATAGCGCCAACAGTAGCAGGGGAGGAGGATAAGTGAGGGGAGCTGAGGCTGTGCAAAAATGCACGCAGCCATCCCTCACCTTCCTCATTGAATCACGCCAGGAGGGATTCCCTCAAGGATGCATCTCCTGCGGACATCCTGGAGTGGACAGAGCCAATAGGTAACATACCAATTCAGCTTCCATGGACAAGAGGAAGTCCAGCAGGGAGGAGGTGGGATATATACCCTCTAGATAGGAGGGGTTACCAAGCCACCCCCCTTAGGCAGGGCCAGAAGATGCTCCCATAATTAACCCCCACATGCCCATGAATACACATCAAAATCACTATGGGGGCCATCTCTGATACCGAACCATGCTCAGGGAACCACCAGTCCCTAAGCACCCTCCCTAACCTGTCGGGCGCTTACCAGGTCCGCAAATGCGCAAAACACGTATACCGGCCGTGTACATGTCACCATTTATTTATTTTTTTGTTCTGTAGAAATGTTTTATCCTTGTCCGCAAAATGGACATAGGACAAGTATAGGACATTTCTATTTTTCTGCGGGAATATGGATGCGGGCAGCACATCCGTGTGCATGGGGTCTTATGCCTCATTCATACGTCCATGATGAAATCTCTGATAAGATGGTCAGTGATGCATCACCGAAGATGTCTGTGAAGAATATGTGTTTGGTCTATGTGTATTCTCCGTGTGTCATCCGGGTTTCATGGACACTGTACAGCTGAAAATGAATTTCCGTAGCATCTCCTCCTAATGGTGTGTGAAACATGGATGAAACACAGATGGCATCTGTGTTTTTCACAAACCCATAGACTATAATGGTTGTGATGGATCGGTGAACACAGACAAAATAGAGCATGCTTCCGTGCTAAAACCACGGACCGTGCTAAAACACAGATGTGTGAACACACATTAAAATGAATAGGTACATGTGCTGTCATGGAGAACACATACAGCACACGTCTCATCATGGACAATGGGGGCATATCGCTAGGATATGCCCCCATTGTCTTATAGGTGCGGGTCCCACCGCTGGGACCCGCACCTATATCAAAAACGAAGCCCCGCAAGTAAAGGAGGGCACACTGCGCATGCGCAGCCGCCCTCCATTCATTTTCTATGGGGCTGGCGAAAATAGCCGAGCGCTGGCTCGGCTATTTCCGTCGGCCCCATAGAAATGAGTGGGGGCCGAGCATGCGGGGTACGATCCCATTCACTTCTATGGGGAGCCGGCTTGGTGGTTGCCAGACCGGAGTCCTCTAGCCACCACATTGCGGAGCTCAGTTCTTGATATAAGACACCTATAAGACAATGGAGGCATATCCTAGTGATATGCCCCCATTGTCCATAATGAGACAAAACTTTTAATACTGAATCTTTTCCCATAAGACTATATACCAATCTACTCCGCTCCTCCTGCTCTATAACATACTGCCTGTAGCTTACATTGCATTTTCAAGATGACAGGTTCCCTTAAACCAAGCACATTTTTTAAAAATTGCATTCCAAGAGCTAGAACTTTTTAGTTTTTTCATAAATTTACTTGTAGGAGGTCTTATTTTTTGCAGGACAAGTTATAGTTTTTAATACACCATTTTAAGTACATGTAATGATTGATTAAAACCAACCGTTTAGCTAAAACCCCCTTTGTTTACGTCAGTAAAAACACGTATGGGTGGTCACTAAGGGGTTAAAGTCCTTTTGCAGTTCCCAGACTGAGGGGTGCAGAACTTTAGAAACAGGTGCCCAATGCATCTTAACCCCTTCTAACCCAGGTCAGTTTTCACCTTCCTGCCCAGGCCTATTTTTGCAAAGCTGACTTGTCCCTTTGTGGTAATAACTTTGTACTGGTTTTAATTATCTAACTGATTCTAAGATTTTTTTCTCTTGACATATTGTGCTTCATATTAGAGGTAAATTTGGGTCAATATTATTTTCATTTAATTATAAAAAAAAAAATTACTGAAAATTTTTAAAAATTCCTCATGTGTCTACTTTTACTTTTTGTAAATGTCTTCTTTTTTTTTTTTTAGGACGTTAGAAGGCTTAGAATTTTAGAAGCAATTTTTCAAATGTTAATGAAAATTTCCGAAGCAGTTTTAAAGCACCAATTCAGTTATAAAGTGATTTTGAGGGGCTTGTGTAATATAAATAAATAACACAATTTTAGAAACTCTTCACCTCAAATTATTCAAAACTGATGTTACAAACTTTTTTATTTTTAAGTTTTGCACAGTAAAAGCATTTTTGAAAATAAAAAAATCAGAGAGCTATATACATTTTTTTTTTCTGCCAATCCTCTTGTGTAGGGGTTCATTTTTTGCAGGATCATGTGACGTTTTCATTGGCACCATTTCGGGGTGCATACAACTTTTTTGATCACTTAGTAACATAGTAACATAGTACATAAGGCCGAAAAAAGACATTTGTCCATCCAGTTCGGCCTGTCATCCTGCAAGTTGATCCAGAGGAAGGAAAAAAAAAACATGCGAGGTAGAAGCCAATTTTCCCCACTTTAGGGGAATAAAAAATTCCTTCCCGACTCCAATCAGGCAATCAGAATAAGGCCTCTTTCACACTACCGTATGGCTATTTCAGTGTTTTGCGGTCCGTTTTTCACAGATCCGTTGTTCCGTTTTTTTGTTTCCGTTGTGTTTCCATTTCCGTTCTGTTTTTCCGTTCCGTTTTTCTGTATGGCATATACTGTATACAGTAATTACATATAAATAATTGGGCTGGGCATAACATTTTCAATAGATGGTTCCGCAAAAACGGAACTGATACGGAAGACATACGGATGCATTTCCGTATGTGTTTCGTTTTTTTTTCGGACCCATTGACTTGAATGGAGTCACGGAACGTGATTTGCGGGCAATAATAGGACATGTTCTATCTTTCAACGGGAAGGAAAAACGGAAATACGGAAACGAAATGCATACGTACATTCTGTTTTTTTTTTCCGGAACCATTGAAATGAATGGTTCCGTGTACGGATCGTATACGGAACGTAAAAAACGGCCCGCAAAACTGGAAAAAAAAAACGGTACTGTGAAAGAGGCCTAACTCCCTGGATCAATGACCCCTCTCTAGTAGCTATAGCCTGTAATATTATTACGCTCCAGAAATACATCCAGGCCCCTCTTGAATTCCTTTATTGTACTCACCATCACCACCTCCTCAGGCAGAGAGCTCCATAGTCTCACTGCTCTTACCGTAAAGAATCCTCTTCTATGTTTGTGTACAAACCTTCTTTCCTCCAGACGCAGAGGATGTCCCCTCGTCACAGTCACAGTCCTGGGGATAAATAGATGATGGGAGAGATCTCTGTACTGACCCCTGATATATTTACAGTCAGGATAGGTGGAGAGTGAGAGAGCACTCACAACATTTGGACCATAATGGATATATTTAATATGAGGGTTGCACATACAATAAAAACTTCTACATAAAACACATGTATCACACGAAATTCATATATCACACAAAATTAAAACTATATGATAAAATATTATTGGTACCAAAATCTAAAAAGATTCTGATGGGGGAGTGGTGCACTCGGTTCCCACAATAGGTGGCAGGGGTTATTTGGTAACGTTCAGAATGTCACTTTGAACACCTTGCTTTTTGGAGAAAATAACCCTTATTAACACATTGAGTCCCGCAGGTCACCAAAAGAAAGCAGCGCTCTATATATTTGCATATATGGCAAGTCACTTGTAAAGGTGGCTTCTCCTCAGTAAAAGAGTGAAAATAAAAGAGTCCAATTGCCCCCCGAAACAATGCCAGAACAGGTCAGAAGCACAGAGGTTAAGAAATGATAAGCTCAGAGTCCTGTCTACAAATGCTCGCAGTTTAGGTAAAAAAATCAATGAACTTGGGTCAATAATGGCATCTGAGAATGTAGATTTAGTGGCTGTTACGGAGACATGGTTTAATGAAAGAAATGACTGGGACATAACCATACCAGGGTACTCTTTATACAGAAGAGACAGAGAAGGCAAGAAAGGAGGAGGAGTGGCCCTGTATGTGAAAGATAGCATTAAATCTAACCTAATACAAGTTGGTGAGGCCAACATAGAGTCAGTTTGGGTTACGTTGCAGTTTGCTAACCATGCAGTAACTCGTGTAGGTGTGATATATAGACCACCTGGTCAAGTTAAAGAACTAGATGATCTACTAGTTGAAGAAATAGCTAAAATGACAATGAAAGGAGAAGTTATCATTATGGGAGATTTCAATCTTCCAGATATAAACTGGAAAACCAAAATAGCAAGTTCTACCAGGAGTACAGATATTCTAAATTCCCTACTGGGGTTATCTCTACAACAAGTGGTTGAGGAGCCAACCCGGAGGGAGGCCATTTTGGATTTGGTATTCACAAACGGGGATTCGGTATATGATGTCATTGTAGGCGAAACCTTGGTATCTAGTGATCACCAGTCAGTGTGGTTTAATATAAGAACTGTGAAAGAGTCCCACCACACAAAAACAAAAGTTTTAGATTTTAGAAAAACAGACTTTTCAAAAATGAAATTAGTCATAAATGAGTCCTTATCAGACTGGAACGGATTACATGGAGTCCAGGAGAAATGGGACTACTTAAAAGGTGCATTATTGAAGGCAACAGAAAATTGCATTAGACTTGTCAGTAAAAGCAAAAAAAGGAGGAGACCAATGTGGTACTCAGCAGAAGTGGCCCAAATTATTAAAAATAAAAAGCTAGCATTTTGTAATTATAAAAAAACCCAGAGCAATGAAGATAAGGAAATCTACAAGATTAGGCAGAGAGAGGCCAAGCAAGTTATAAGAACTTCTAAAGCGCAGGCAGAAGAAAAACTAGCTCAGTCTATGAAAAAAGGGGATAAGACATTCTTCAGATATATAAATGAAAAAAGGAAATTAAAACAAGGAATAACTAAATTAAAAACAAAGGACGGAAGGTATGTAGAAGAGAATAAAGGGCTAGCCGACTGCCTTAATGAATACTTCTGTTCAGTTTTTACAAAAGAAAAAGGAGAAGGACCTCCACTAGAAAGAATTACTATTAAATCGTTTGATGCATGTATCTTTACAGAGGAAGATGTTCTAAGTTTGCTGTCTAAGGTGAAGACAGATAAGTCACAGGGGCCTGATGAGATACACCCAAAATTATTAAAAGAGCTTAGTGGTGAGCTGGCAAAACCGTTAACAGATTTATTTAACCAATCATTAGTAACAGGAGTCGTCCCGGAAGATTGGAAATTGGCAAATGTCGTGCCCATTCACAAGAAAGGTAGTAGGGAGGAATCGAGCAACTATAGACCAGTGAGTCTGACATCAATAGTAGGCAAATTAATGGAAACCCTATTAAAGGATAGGATTGTGGAACATCTAAAATCCCATGGATTGCAAGATGAAAAACAACATGGGTTTACTTCAGGGAGATCATGTCAAACAAATCTTATAGATTTTTTTGACTGGGTGAATAAAATAATAGACGGTGGAGGTGCAGTAGACATCGCATATCTAGATTTTAGTAAGGCTTTTGACACTGTCCCACATAGAAGACTTATCAATAAACTGCAGTCATTGAGCATGGACTCCCATATTGTTGAGTGGATTAGGCAGTGGCTGAGTGACAGACAACAGAGGGTTGTAGTCAATGGAGAACATTCAAAACAAGGTAATGTTACCAGTGGGGTTCCACAGGGATCTGTACTGGGACCGATTTTGTTTAATATCTTCATAAGTGATATTGCAAAAGGCCTCGCTGGTAAGGTTTGTCTTTTTGCTGATGACACAAAGATATGTAACAGGGTTGATGTTCCTGGAGGGAAACGCCAAATGGAAAAGGATTTAGGAAAACTAGAAGAATGGTCAGAACTCTGGAAACTGAAATTTAATGTGGATAAGTGCAAGATAATGCACCTGGGGCGTAAAAACCCAAGGGCAGAATATAGAATATTTGACACAGTCCTGACCTCAGTATCTGAGGAAAGGGATTTAGGAGTAATTATTTCAGAAGACTTAAAGGTGGGAAGACAATGTAATAGAGCAGCACGAAATGCCAGCAGAATGCTTGGATGTATAGGGAGAGGTATAAGTAGTAGAAAGAGTGAAGTGCTTATGCCGCTGTACAGAACACTGGTGAGACCTCACTTGGAGTATTGTGGGCAGTACTGGAGGCCATATCTCCAGAAGGATATAGATACTCTAGAGAGAGTTCAGAGAAGAGCTACTAAACTAGTACATGGATTGCAGGATAAAACTTACCAGGAAAGGTTAAAGGACCTTAATATGTATAGCTTGGAAGAAAGAAGAGACAGAGGGGATATGATAGAAACTTTTAAATACATAAAGGGAATCAACTCGGTTAAGGAAGAGAGCATATTTAAAAGAAGAAAAACTACCACAAGAGGACACAGTTTTAAATTAGAGGGGCAAAGGTTTAAAAGTAATATAAGGAAGTATTACTTTACTGAGAGAGTAGTGGATGCATGGAATAGCCTTCCTGCAGAAGTGGTAGCTGCAAATACAGTGAAGGGGTTTAAGCATGCATGGGATAGGCATAAGGCCATCCTTCATATAAGATAGGGCTGGGGGCTATCCATAGTATTCAGTATATTGGGCAGACTAGATGGGCCAAATGGTTCTTATCTGCCGACACATTCTATGTTTCTATGTTTCTATGTTTCTAAATGAAAGCAGGTAATAGTCAATGCAAAAGGTCTTATCCGGAATATGCCGCTATGTTTGCTTTTTCCACCGTTATTGTTGCCGCCAAGATAACTTGTATGAGTCACTTTGACTATTAATCACTCAGTATTAGAATGAAAAAGGTATTTTCAGGTTCCTACCTGTCTCCTGTTATGGCGTTCTGCTAGGACGTTTTGTGATCCTGTTACACGAGGGGCGAGCGGTCTGAACAACACTCGGCGTCTTGCGTCGCACACCTCGGGCTGGTAACGTCAGAGTATCGCGAGATTACGCAGTCAGGAGTTATACCTTATCAGCGACGTACGTTACTTCAAGCTGTATCGATGGATTGACTTGGATTATTTTCGCATGGCCATGCAATCTTTAGTGGAGGTCCAGTTGGTTTAGTGGGCGCTTGTCCTTTTCATCAGACGCGTTTCGGGGCGTCTACCCCCCTTCCTCAGTGGTCAAGCGCCAATCGTATCCCTCCACCTTTTATATCCCGTTCGGTCATCCAAAAGCTCTGGATTCTGGATTCCACGGATATAATTTCTTTAATGCGTTTTTTGTGCAGTATGGTTGCGTTTTTTTTTCGCATTATTGCGTTTATTCTGAAAATGTGTTAAATCCATTGCGGGAATATTTCCTATTGAATCATTTAAGTTAAAATAATCTTATAAAACATATAAAACACACATAACATGAAATATTTAAAATAAGCGTGTTGAGAACAATTTAAAAGATATTGATGGTCCGTCTGGGTAATATAGTCAGTATGAACCTCTTTCATATAAAAAATTTGTTTGGAGTAAATAAACTGAGACACCTACATATATATTAATCTAATAGGGGGAACATAATTCATATATATTGCAGCAGAATTAGGGAAGGTGAGAAATAGGTAGAAGTTCTGGCAATGAATGGAAATCATGGCAGTGAATGAAGGTTCTGGCAATGAATGAAAGTTCTGGCAGTGAATGAAAACTAAGGCCTCTTTCACACTTGCGTTGTCCGGATCCGGCGTGTACTCCACTTGCCGGAATTACACGCCGGATCCGGAAAAACGCAAGTGTACTGAAAGCATTTGAAGACGGAACCGTCTTCAAAATGCGTTCAGTGTTACTATGGCACCCAGGACGCTATTAAAGTCCTGGTTGCCATAGTAGGAGCAGGGAGCAGGGGAGCGGTATACTTACAGTCCGTGCGGCTCCCCGGGCGCTCCAGAATGACGTCAGAGCGCCCCATGCGCATGGATGACGTGATCCATGTGATCACATGATCCATGCGCTTGGGGCGCCCTGACGTCACTCTGGAGCGCCCGGGGAGCCGCACGGAAGGTAAGTACACTGCTCCCCCGCTCCCCGCTACACTTTACCATGGCTGCCAGGACTTTAGCGTCTTGGCAGCCATGGTAACCATTCAGAAAAAGCTAAATGTCGGCTCCGGCAATGCGCCGAAACGACGTTTAGCTTAAGGCCGGATCCGGATCAATGCCTTTCAATGGGCATTAATTCCGGATCCGGCCTTGCGGCAAGTGTTCCGGATTTTTGGCCGGAGCAAAAAGCGCAGCATGCTGCGGTATTTTCTCCGGCCAAAAAACGTTCCGTTCCGGAACTGAAGACATCCTGATGCATCCTGAACGGATTTCTCTCCATTCAGAATGCATTAGGATAATCCTGATCAGGATTCTTCCGGCATAGAGCCCCGACGACGGAACTCTATGCCGGAAGAAAAGAACGCAAGTGTGAAAGAGCCCTTACCGGCTGAAGTGTCAGTGGTTGGGGATGGGGGTCCCTACTCCAAAGGGGGGTCACAATGCCGATAAACGGCCAAACATGTTACCCACCATCAGAGACGGGACCACCACTCTACAAAAAGCCGAAGATCTCCAGATCTGAATTCAAACCTGCTGGTAATAAACAGCCGAATTCATAGATGTGTTTTGACTCAGCTCTGGACATCCTCTTGATATAATCGCCCCCTCTCCAATGCCTATTAATTTTTTCAAGTGCCACAAAGATCAGGTTGGATGGATCTCTATTGTGTACTTCATCATAATGCTTGGAGAGGGAATGTTTTATGTAGCCCTTTTTGATATTCGATACATGTTCACAAATTCTTGTTTTCAACAGTCTTTTCGTTCTGCCAAACGCCAGTATATTGGCAGAACGAAAAGACTGTTGAAAACAAGAATTAGTGAACATGTATCGAATATCAAAAAGGGCTACATAAAACATTCCCTCTCCAAGCATTATGAAGATCTGGAGATCTTCGGCTTTTTGTAGGGTGGTGGTCCCGTCTCTGAAAGAGGTTCATACTGACTATATTACCCAGACGGACCATCAATATCTTTTAAATTGTTCTCAACACGCTTATTTTAAATATTTCATGTTATGTGTGTTTTATATGTTTTATAAGATTATTTTAACTTAAATGATTGAATAGGAAATATTCCCGCAATAGATTTAACACATTTTCAGAATAAACGCAATAATGCGAGAAAAAAAACACAACCATACCGCACAAAAAACGCATTAAAGAAATTATATAGAAGCAAAAGAAGGCAGCACTCCAATTTGTGATGAAAGAAGTGGACGGTTTATTCACCCATCAGCAACGTTTCAGCTCTCTCTATGGAGCCTTTGTCCAGCTGAGTAACATGTGCAAAATTACATACATAAATAGTGCCAGTGATTAACAGGATTACAAATTGATACATAATATAATAAAGTGCAAATGCATGAATAGTACAGCCACAATACAAGTGTAATTCATTTGATATCATAATTCAATGCCCCGGCAACATAAGTGTAATTATAAAAATAATAAAAATTCCATAGTGTGATTCATACAGTACAAAATTGCTAAAATTACATGATTAATAATCAAAAGTGATTAGTGAACAGGTGTGTTTAACATGATACATCAATAGAAATTGTTAAAAACCTTTGAATGGATCACTTTAGGTCGGAGAGACTTGGTGGGAACTGTTGGCGTCCGGGAAAAGTGTCGGCGCATGCGCAGCTCCGTCCGCTATCGCGAAACTCGTAGTACTAGTATGCAGCATAAAGACCACAACAAAGATGGCCGCTATTGTACATTACATTTGGCCGCATGTGCGTGCCAGCACAGCCACCCGTATAGAGTTGACAGACACATATATAGTGTCAGAAGCACCGCAGTATACAGCAGACAAGGCTGATCCATACATCGGGGACCAGCGGGTCAACGCCGGTCACCAAAAGGACATCTGTATCAGCAGGGTGGTGCGGTAGCCATACCGCTAACACCCCGCTGTCCAGAATTAACAGCATATCCGCTCCGTGTCACTCGCCACCATGCAGTAGATAGAGTCCACATTGATGTGAGTCCACCACAACTGCCAGTAGGGAGGACACGGACACACTGCATCGGGGCTCATAATATGTTAATGTTACACATGACAGCATCACCCATCTCCACAGATGCCACCCAAATCCCAAAAGGGGCTGGAGTCGCACCTGAATGCAGACAGGGGCTGTCACCAGAAAATGGCTCAACATGATAGAATAATAAAAATATAAAGAAGGATCGCCAGCACAGTTCCTCCAGCCTTCGCCATACGTGACCATTCGTAATATATATTCCAAAATAATATCCTACAAGAAGGAAAGAAAGAAAAATCAGTTTAGTATATAGCAAATGTTGTTTTCCATATATGCCATCAAAACAGAAGTGAACAGACAGAATCAATGACTAGACAACCCTAAACTCCACATTTAAACCCTGTGGCTTCAAAGTACCAACTGTATAGATCCAATAGAGCTCACGTCTCTTCAATAATTTAATACGATCACCACCTCGCCATGAGGGGGATATTTGCTCCAAAATTCTAAAACGTAAATCATTTTGTGTATGTTTAGCTTCAGTGAAGTGTTTTGACACAGGAAGATCCATTTTTTGTTTTCTAATAGAATATCGGTGTTGGTTGAGACGGGTTTTGACGTCCCGTGTAGTCTCACCAATGTATAAAAGGTTACAGGGGCACATCAACAAATAGATAACATAAGACGAGTCACATGTTAAATATTGTCTGATCTTGACCCTCTGTCCAGAGACCGGGTGCACAAACGAGTCACCTCTCAACATCAATTTGCAGTTAACACAATTATAGCAAGGATAGCAACCCTTGCGGGTAGAACCAAAATAAGTTTCACACGTCTCCCTAGAGGAGCCAATGTCAGACTTCACCAGTCTATCGCCTAAATTAGGGCTACGTCGATATGAGCATAAAGGTAAGGATTTGAATTCCTCCACCTTCTCAAAATTACTAGTGAGAATTCGCCAATGTTTTTTTAGAAAGTTTTAAAGAAATTATATCTCTAGAATCCAGAGCTTTTGGATGACCGAACGGGATATAAAAGGTGGAGGGATACGATTGGCGCTTGACCACTGAGGAAGGGGTGTAGACTCCCCGAAACGCGTCTGGTGAAAAGGACAAGCGCCCACTAAACCAACTGGACCTCCACTAAAGATTGCATGGCCATGCGAAAATAATCCAAGTCAATCCATCGATACAGCTTGAAGTAACGTACGCCGCTGATAAGGTATAACTCCTGACTGCGTAATCTTGCGATACTCTGACGTTACCAGCCCGAGGTGTGCGACGCAAGACGCCGAGTGTTGTTCGGACCGCTCGCCCCTCGTGTAACAGGATCACAAAACGTCCTAGCAGAACGCCATAACAGGAGACAGGTAGGAACCTGAAAATACCTTTTTCATTCTAATACTGAGTGATTAATAGTCAAAGTGACTCATACAAGTTATCTTGGCGGCAACAATAACGGTGGAAAAAGCAAACATAGCGGCATATTCCAGATAAGACCTTTTGCATTGACTATTACCTGCTTTCATTTACTGAGGAGAAGCCACCTTTACAAGTGACTTGCCATATATACAAATATATAGAGCGCTGCTTTCTTTTGGTGACCTGCGGGACTCAATGTGTTAATAAGGGTTATTTTCTCCAAAAAGCAAGGTGTTCAAAGTGACATTCTGAACGTTACCAAATAACCCCTGCCACCTATTGTGGGAACCGAGTGCACCACTCCCCCATCAGTATCTTTTTAGATTTTGGTACCAATTATATTTTATCATATAGTTTTAATTTTGTGTGATATATGAATTTCGTGTGATACATGTGTTTTATGTAGAAGTTTTTATTGTATGTGCAACCCTCATATTAAATATATCCATTATGGTCCAAATGTTGTGAGTGCTCATTCACTCTCCACCTATCCTTACAATACTTTACTTTGGGGCAGGGCACCCCATTTGTGAGCTGGTAGCACCCATCATAGCCACCAGGTGTGAGCCAACTCCCTGTATTCTATATTTACAGTCACGTCCATAAATATTGGGACATCAACACAATTCTAACATTTTTGGCTCTATACACCACCACAATGAATTTGAAATGAAACTAACAAGATGTGCTTTAACTGCAGACTGTCAGCTTTAATTTGAAGGTATTTACATCCAAATCAGGTAAACGGTGTAGGAATTACAACAGTTTGCATATGTGCCTCCCACTTGTTAAGGGACCAAAAGTAATGGAACAATTGGCTTCTCAGCTGTTCCATGGCCAGGTGTGTGTTATTCCCTCATTATCCCAATTACAATGAGCAGATAAAAGGTCCAGCGTTAATTTCAAGTGTGCTATTTGCATTTGGAATCTGTTGCTGTCAACTCTCAAGATGAGATCCAAAGAGCTGTCACTATCAGTGAAGCAAGCCATCATTAGGCTGAAAAAAACAAAACAAACCCATCAGAGAGATAGCAAAAACATTAGGCACGGCCAAAACAACTGTTTGGAACATTCTTAAAAAGAAGGAACGCACCGGTGAGCTCAGCAACACCAAAAGACCCAGAAGACCAACTGCGGTGGATGACCGAAGAATTCTTTCCCTGGTGAAGAAAACACCCTTCACAACAGTTGGCCAAATCAAGAACACTCTCCAGGAGGTAGGTGTATGTGTGTCAAAGTCAACAATCAAGAGAAGACTTCACCAGAGTGAATACAGAGGGTTCACCACAAGATGTAAACCATTGGTGAGCCTCAAAAACAGGAAGACCAGATTAGAGTTTGCCAAACGACATCTAAAAAAGCCTTTACAGTTCTGGAACAACATCCAATGGACAGATGAGACCAAGATCAACTTGTACCAGAGTGATGGGAAGAGAAGAATATGGAGAAGGAAAGGAACTGCTCATGATCCTAAGCATACCACCTCATCAGTGAAGCATGGTGGTGGTAGTGTCATGGCGTGGACATGTATGGCTGCCAATGGAACTGGTTCTCTTGTATTTATTGATGATGTGACTGCTGACAAAAGCAGCAGGATGAATTCTGAAGTGTTTTGGCAATAGTATCTGCTCATATTCAGCCAAATGCTTCAGAACTCATTGGACGGCGCTTCATAGTGCAGATGGACAATGACCCAAAGCATACTGCAAAAGCAACCAAAGAGTTTTTTAAGGGAAAGAAGTGGAATGTTATGCAATGGCCAAGTCAATCACCTGACCTGAATCCAATTGAGCATGCATTTCACTTGCTGAATACAAAACTGAAGGGGAAATGCCCCAAGAATAAGCAGTGACTGAAGACAGTTGCAGTAGAGGCCTGGCAGAGCATCACCAGGGATGAAACCCAGCGTCTGGTGATGTCTATGCGTTCCAGACTTCAGGCTGTAATTGACTGCAAAGAATTTGCAACCAAGTATTAAAAAGTGAAAGTTTGATTTATGATTATTATTATGTCCCATTACTTTTGGTCCCTTAACAAGTGGGAGGCACATATACAAACTGTTTTAATTCCTACACCGTTCACCTGATTTGGATGTAAATACCCTCAAATTAAAGCTAACAGTCTATAATTAAAGCACATCTTGTTTGTTTCATTTCAAATCCATTGTGGTGGTGTATAGAGCCAAAAATGTTAGAATTGTGTCGATGTCCCAATATTTATGGACCTGGCCGTATACATAGTAATTAGATCTCCCCTCAGTCGTCTTTTTTCTAAAGTGAATAACCCTAATTTTGATAATCTTTCAGGGTACTGTAGTTGCCCCATTCCAGTTATTACTTTAGTTGCCCTCCCCTGGACCCTCTCCAGCTCTGCTATGTCTGTCTTGTTGACAGGAGCCCAGAACTGTACACAGTACTCCATGTGTGGTCTGACTAGCGATTTGTAAAGTGGTTGGACTATGTTCTTATCACAGGCGTCTATGCCCCTTTTGATGCAACCCATTATCTTATTGGCCTTGGCAGCAGCAGCCTAACACTGGTTTTTGCAGCTTAGTTTTCTGTTTATTAAAATTCCTAGATCCTTTTCCATGTCAGTGTTACCGAGTGTTTTACCATTTAGTATGTACGGGTGACTTGCATTATTCCTTCCCATGTGCATAACTTTACATTTGTCAGTGTTAAACCTCATCTGCCACTTATCTGCCCAAGCCTCCAGTCTATCCAGATCCCTCTGTAGTAGTATACTGTCCTCTTCAGTGTTAATTACTTTACACAGTTTAGTGTCATCTGCGAAAATTGTATTAAACTTTTTGTGAGGAAAGGTGACCAGAAAATGGCAGTTTTTACAGAGTTCCCCTGATGAGGTGGATCATGTGATATTTTTATAGAGTCAATCATTATGGGCGTGACTATACCCAATGGGGGATATTTATCAAACTGTTGTGGCAACCAATCAGATTGCACCTTTCATTTTTCACAACTCCTTTGGAAAATGAACGGTGGAATCTGATTGGTTGCTATGGGCAACTAATCCAGTTCTACTTTACACCAGTTTGATAAATCTCCCCCAATATGTCTATTTTTCTTTTTCTTTTCTTCTAGTTCTTACAATTTTATGACTTGATTATGGGAAAGGGTTTTTTGTTACTTGAAACTTTTATGTTTTTATTATGTAAAACACAATTTTTTAAATTTATTTTTTACTTTATTTTTGACCCAGTATGGTATTTCAAGTTTTGGGGGTCTGATCCCCCTCTACAATGCATTACAATACGTTTATTGTAATGCACTGCGTGTCAGCATTACACTGACATTGGGGTTGGGTCCTATAGGCTTTCGTAGCTGGCAGGGCTGCCTTTGCCTCCCTCCGTAAACCCTGTATATTCCACGGTCAGCCTTGAATGCGGCGTACAAGGGGTTAATGCGCTGGCATCAGTGTTTTCAGGGAGGCTAGCGGATACAGCAGGGGTCAGTGATCAGTGCTATTAGAGTAGAGTATTACGTCCATTACACACCCACTTATTATGTGGGCACATTCGGCATGACAATGTCACAAAGCAGCAGCTGATCTTGCCATGAACACAGTTTTCTGGATCAGCGATGGTACCAGGAGCAGAGGTTACAGGATGTTGGTTTACAGTGTGCTAAGGGTCACTTTGTAAAGGAGCTTAATTATGTAAGAGAATATGTGAATCTACTTTTTGATAGCTTTTAATCTGTACTTGTTTGGAATGGCTGCGATTACTTTTAATTTTTTCAGCAAATTCCTGAACGAGAATAGAAAGCCTAACAAAGTATGGCCTGTCTTCCAAACCGCATTAAAATATTTTGTAGGATTTACCGATGGCAAAGCTAATCTTCATAAGATATTTTTTGCAGGTGTTTTTTGCTTTGTTTTTGTTTTTTATTTAGCTTTTAAGTATATCCATCTTTTCTTAGGCCCATTATTGTGAGCTGGTTGCCCAGTATAGACGGGTCTTCAAATATGGTGCCACCTGCCATATTCATAACAAGTTTCATCCAAGCATTTCTTTTTCATAATTGAGCTGTAGAATTAATTGCTAATATTCTGCCTGCCTGCAGCCACCACTAGGGGGAGCTGTTTCATACAGCAAAATCAATGAACTCTTAACCTTTCACTAGTGGCAGATACAGGAAGCAAGAATTTTACCATTCAAAGAGGTTCACAATCTTTAGGAAAGACCATTGTTACGGATCCACTGATTATGGATCAAGACGAATCAGTGGTAATGTGGAACCACTGTGCCAAGCAATTGGTTTGACATTGGGCCAAACCATAAGGGCGTTATTCTGGCACCTCCCTGGAATTCACCCTTTAAGTAACCCCTATACAGGGATGTGGACTTTGATGCGGATTAGCGACCAGACCGCTACCTCCTGGGATGGTCCTGGTATACTTGGCAGGACTCGGGAACACAGGCAGAATCAGGAAACTCACAAAACCACAGGCTCTGAACAGGAACTAAGACTAAGGCCTCTTTCACATGGGCGTTGCGGATTGGGGCCGGATGCGTTCAGGGAAAATGGTGCAATTTTGACACTAAAACAAGTCAGTTTTCACTGCGATTGCATTCCATTTTTGCATTTTTTCCGCGCGGGTGCAAAACATTGTAATGCGTTTTGCACGCGCGTGAGAAAAATCGTCATGTTTGGTACCCAGACCCGAACCCGGACTTCTTCACAGAAGTTCGGGTTTGGGTTAGGTGTTGTGTAGATTTTATTATTTTCCCTTATAACATGGTTATAAGGGAAAATAATAGCATTTGTAATACAGAATGCATAGTACAATCGGGCTGGAGGGGTTAAAAAAAATAAAAAATTATTTAACTCACCTTAGCAGCCCGGCTTCTCTTCTGTCTTCTTCTTTGAGGAATGGGACCTTTGATGACGTCACTGCGCTCATCACATGGTCAATCACATGATTATTTTTTTACCATGGTAATGGATCATGTGACGGACCATGTGATGAGCATAGTGATGTCATAAAAGGTCCTTTTCCTGTGCACAGCAAAGAAGAAGACAGAAGAGAAGCCGGGCTGCGCGATCAAGTGGATTAAGGTGAGTTATATTATTTATTTATTTTAACCCCTCCAGCCCTATTGTACTATGCATTCTGTATTAAGAATGCTATTATTTTCCCTTATAACCATGTTATAAGAGAAAAAAAGGAATGATCGGGTCCCCATCCCGATCGTCTCCTAGCAACCATGCGTGAAAATCGCACCGCATCCGCACTTGCTTGCAATTTTCCCGCAGCCCCATTCACTTCTATGGGGCCTGCGTTGCGTGAAAAACGCAGAATATAGAACATGCTGCGATTTTCATGCAACGCACAAGTGATGCGTGAAAATCACAGCTCGTGTGCACAGCCCCATAGAAATTAATTGGTCCGGATTCAGTGCGGGTGCAATGCGTTCACATCACGCATTGTACCCGCGCGGAAAACTCGCTCGTGTGAAAGGGGCCTAAGGGTCCATTCACACGTCCGTAGAATGGGTCCGCATCCATTCCGCAATTCTGCAGAACGGGTGCGGACCCATTCATTCTCATTGAGGACGGAAAGGATGCGTAAAGCACACATTGTGCTGTCCGCATTTACATTTCCGATCCGCGGATCCCGAAAAAAATAGAACATGTCCTATTCTTGTCCGCAGTAGCGGACAAGAATAGGCATTTCTATAGGGGTGCCGGCCCGGTGTATTGCGGATCCGCCAAACACTACGGACGTGTGAATGGACCCTTAAACCATGGTGATGGATCATGTGACGGACCATGTGATGAGCGTAGTGATGTCATAAAAGGTCCTTTTCCTGTGCACAGCAAAGAAGAAGACAGAAGAGAAGCCGGGCTGCGCGATCAAGTGGATTAAGGTGAGTTATATTATTTATTTATTTTAACCCCTCCAGCCCTATTGTACTATGCATTCTGTATTAAGAATGCTATTATTTTCCCTTATAACCATGTTATAAGGGGAAAAAATTAATGATCGGGTCCCCATCCCGATCGTCTCCTAGCAACCATGCGTGAAAATCGCACCGCATCCGCACTTGCTTGCAATTTTCACGCAGCCCCATTCACTTCTATGGGGCCTGCGTTGCGTGAAAAACGCAGAATATAGAACATGCTGCGATTTTCATGCAACGCACAAGTGATGCGTGAAAATCACAGCTCGTGTGCACAGCCCCATAGAAATTAATTGGTCCGGATTCAGTGCGGGTGCAATGCGTTCACGTCACGCATTGTACCCGCGCGGAAAACTCACTCGTGTGAAAGGGGCCTAAGGGTCCATTCACACGTCAGTAGAATGGGTCCGCATCCATTCCGCAATTCTGCGGAACAGGTGCGGACCCATTCATTCTCATTGAGGACGGAAAGGATGCGGAAAGCACACATTGTGCTGTCCGCATTTACATTTCCGGTCCGCGGCTCCATACTTCCGGTCCGCGGATCCCGAAAAAAATAGAACATGTCCTATTCTTGTCCGCAGTAGCGGATAAGAATAGGCATTTCTATAGGGGTGCCGGCCCGGTGTATTGCGGATCCGCCAAACACTACGGACGTGTGAATGGACCCTTAAACATAGGTCTCTGGAACACCACAACAGGCAAACTGGAACGAGGGCAGAAACACCAGACTGGATGATAAAACATGAACAGAACTGAACTGGGAACAAACAAGCAGACAGACAGACCACGGCAGGAACTCAGGCAGGATCAGGTCAGACATAACAACAGACACAGATCAGACGTGCAGGCTGACCAGAACTGGACAGAGAACAGAGCAACAGAAGCAGATTCAGGAACTATTGCTGTTGCTCAGCCAAGGGGCCGGATACACAGATCATGCCTCCCAAGTGTCCCTCTTTGATCCTTAAATGTTCCTCTTTTTGACCTGCATAAATATGCATTAAAAATGTACTAAATTGCTTCTTACTAAACTATCTGTATGGTTTCTACCTGTATATTAGACCATAAAAATTTAATTTGGACCTTAAAATATCTATAATATGATGATTTATGTGCTAATCTTTAAATGGCTATTGAAGTGCAAAAAAAAATTGTCCCCGGGGCTCCATATGCTGTAAAAGAAAATAAAGGAACTTGCACTAACCTAACCGATCCCCAGCTGCTGTAGTTCTGATGGCGTCAGTAATTATGCTTTGGGCGGAGTTGGAGATGCATTTATACAAAAAACCGCAGCACTCTCCAGCCTTGAATTTCCAAAGGTTTATTCACCAGCAAAAGTGCGACGTTTCGACCTGTGTGGTCTTTTTCAAGCAGCTAACAATGTGAACAAAGTCAAGACTCTGGTCCCCTCCTCACTGGTTTATGAATACTGTACCTCATCCATGGATAGGATGTAGGTTTTTAATTAAGTAGAGCATATGATTTACCGCCGGACTTATGCTAAATGGTTGGTCTACTCAGTGAAATGTACCCCAGGTTCCAATCGAACACCGCAGTAAGTAATTGTTTATGTTGTTTATATTATAAATCACATTTGGAAAAGAGTTTTATAAATCCGGATGGTTGGATGGCACAGAGGGGTGTGATACACACCTTTTGAATATGTAATTGTGGATTACCATACTTAATTGAATCATGTGACCTATCTAGGAAGGTATATGTACTTGACTTTGTTCACATTGTTAGTTACTTGAAAAAGACCACACAGGTCGAAACGTCGCACTTTTGCTGGTGAATAAACCTTTGGAAATTCAAGGCTGGAGAGTGCTGCGGTTTTTTGGACAAATGCATCTATAACTGGGGTAGTTCAGGACTGACTCCCAACACGGCTGGCACCACCACATCAAGGGACGGTATTTATCGCTTTTTCACTGTGCCGCTACACTTTGTTTTTTACTTGGGCGGAGTTAGAGGCGTGGCCTAGTATGAAAAAAATTGCTGCGATGCACGCCACACATATTGTCCCTCTTTGCGATTTTCAAAAGATGGGAAGTATGCACAGATGGAGCAACCACAGGTGCACACAAATGGAAAGAGGGATTAACCTCTACATGGAACACAGAACAAGCAGCAAGAAAGGGCAATTAACCCCTGCCTTGCTGAACAGAGAGGAGAGACATACACAATGGGACACACCACAAAGTGTCCGCAGCCAGTACACACACAACAGAGGCAAGTGTGCACTACTACACGGACACATGGCCCAAGATCCAGCCCACACGCCATATGATGGAACACATGAACAGATATTGTAACAGCCATCACTATCAGATCAGCTGTTTGAAGGAGCTGCACACATGAATGGGACAAAGTTGCGATGCCCTGCTCACATACTACTAAAGTAAACTTGCAAGCCCTCCAAACAGCTGATCGGTGGCGGTGTCAAGAGTTAGACCCCCGCCGATCTGATGTGGATGGCCATCAGTATTGTGAACTGGGATAATCCCTTTAACTCTAAGGCCCCTTTCACACAGGCGAGAATTCCGCACGGGTGCAATGCGTGAGGTGAACGCATTGCACCCGCACTGAATCCGGACCCATTCACTTCAATGGGGGGGTGCAGATGAGCGGTGAAAATCGCAGCATGTTCTATATTCTGCGGAAGCAAGTGCGGATGCAATGCGATTTTCACGCATGGTTGCAAGGAGATTTACTGTATTATTTTCCCTTATAACGTAGTTAAAAAGGAAAATAATAGCATTCTTAATACAGAATGCTTACTAAAATGTCGATTGAGGAGTTAAAAAATAAAAAACAATTAACTCACCTCATCCACTTGATCGCGCAGCTGGCATCGTCTTCTTTCTTCTTCTTTCAGCACCTGCCAAAGGACCTTCTATCTTCATTCAGCAGGACCTGCTCTGACGCCACCGCGCTCACCACGTGGTGAGCGCAATGACGTCATCAAAGGTCCTTTTGCAGGTCCTGAAAGAAGAAGAAAGAAGACGATGCCAGCTGCGCGATCAAGTGGATGAGGTGAGTTAATTTATTTTATTTTTTAACTCCTTAATCGACATTTTAGTAAGCATTCTGTATTAAGAATGCTATTATTTTCCCTCATAACCATGTTATAAGGCAAAATAACAAAATGAATAGAACACCTAAACCAAACCCGAACTTCAGTGAAGAAATCTAGGTTCGGGTCTGGGTACCACATTCAGTTTTTTATCACGCGCGTGCAAAACGCATTGCACTCGCGCAATAAAAACTGAACAACGCAATGCAATCGCAGTCAAAACTGACTGAAATTGCGTTCGCACTCACGCGGGTTTCCCGCAATGCACAGTGCTGTCAGTTTTGTATGCGATTGCGTTGCGTTATTGCATTTTTCCTGCGCGTGTGACATGCGGATTTCATGCGTTTTTCACGCGCGTGAAAAAAAAGATCTATTCTCTACATTCACCTGTTACTGCAAACACATATAAATACCCCCAGCATGCCTTGGTTTTTTGGACAGCTCCATTTGTTTTGAGAGGTTTTGTTCGTTTGGCGTGTGTGGAATGTATTTCCCTTTGCAGGATGTCCACTTTCACTGTATCATCCACTGACCATGTCTTCTTGCACTGGCTGGTCTACCACTGTTTTGGAGAGCAGCCAGAAATGATTGAGGAAGCGTATGTGGGTGCACCCTATCATTTCGCAGCAGGCCAGCAAAGGTCTCTTTGTTGGCTTGTACTCAGAGCTCCGTGCACACCCTCAGAAGTTCTTCAATTATTGCCACATGTCGGTAGCTACATTTGATAGGCTGTTGGGGGAGTTGAGGCCTGCCTTGACTTTCCAGGACACCAACATGCGGCAGAGTGTGTCGCCTTAAGAACGCCTTATTACTTTAAGGTAAGACTATATATTATCAGACTCCTATATGAATGACCCACTGTTTGCCAATACATACACTGCGTGCAGAATTATTAGGCAAATGAGTATTTTGACCACATCATCCTCTTTATGCATGTTGTCTTACGCCAAGCTGTATAGGCTCGAAAGCCTACTACCAATTAAGCATATTAGGTGATGTGCATCTCTGTAATGAGAAGGGGTGTGGTCTAATGACATCAACACCCTATATTAGGTGTGTATAATTATTAGGCAACTTCCTTTCCTTTGGCAAAATGGGTCAAAAGAAGGACTTGACAGGCTCAGAAAAGTCATAAATAGTGAGATATCTTGCAGAGGGATGCAGCACTCTTAAAATTGCAAAGCTTCTGAAGCGTGATCATCGAACAATCAAGCGTTTCATTCAAAATAGTCAACAGGGTCGCAAGAAGTGTGTGGAAAAACCAAGGCGCAAAATAACTGCCCATGAACTGAGAAAAGTCAAGCGTGCAGCTGCCAAGATGCCACTTGCCACCAGTTTGGCCATATTTCAGAGCTGCAACATCACTGGAGTGCCCAAAAGCACAAGGTGTGCAATACTCAGAGACATGGCCAAGGTAAGAAAGGCTGAAAGACGACCACCACTGAACAAGACACACAAGCTGAAACGTCAAGACTGGGCCAAGAAATCTCAAGACTGATTTTTCTAAGGTTTTATGGACTGATGAAATGAGAGTGAGTCTTGATGGGCCAGATGGATGGGCCCGTGGCTGGATTGGTAAAGGGCAGAGAGCTCCAGTCCGACTCAGACGCCAGCAAGGTGGAGGTGGAGTACTGGTTTGGGCTGGTATCATCAAAGATGAGCTTGTGGGGCCTTTTCGGGTTGAGGATGGAGTCAAGCTCAACTCCCAGTCCTACTGCCAGTTTCTGGAAGACACCTTCTTCAAGCAGTGGTACAGGAAGAAGTCTGCATCCTTCAAGAAAAACATGATTTTCATGCAGGACAATGCTCCATCACACGCGTCCAAGTACTCCACAGCGTGGCTGGTAAGAAAGGGTATAAAAGAAGAAAATCTAATGACATGGCCTCCTTGTTCACCTGATCTGAACCCCATTGAGAACCTGTGGTCCATCATCAAATGTGAGATTTACAAGGAGGGAAAACAGTACACCTCTCTGAACAGTGTCTGGGAGGCTGTGGTTGCTGCTGCATGCAATGTTGATGGTGAACAGATCAAAACACTGACAGAATCCATGGATGGCAGGCTTTTGAGTGTCCTTGCAAAGAAAGGTGGCTATATTGGTCACTGATTTGTTTTTGTTTTGTTTTTGAATGTCAGAAATGTATATTTGTGAATGTTGAGATGTTATATTGGTTTCGCTGGTAAAAATAAATAATTGAAATGGGTATATATTTGTTTTTTGTTAAGTTGCCTAATAATTATGCACAGTAATAGTCACCTGCACACACAGATATCCCCCTAAAATAGCTAAAACTAAAAACAAACTAAAAACTACTTCCAAAAATATTCAGCTTTGATATTAATGAGTTTTTTGGGTTCATTGAGAACATGGTTGTTGTTCAATAATAAAATTAATCCTCAAAAATACAACTTGCCTAATAATTCTGCACTCCCTGTAGCTGTTTGGTATATGGCCTGTGTCTTCAGAAATGTACCTGTTCTATGTATAAGTACTTAATAGTAGTACATGTATTGTATATTGTACATTTGCAGTAAGAAACTGTGTGTGCTTTTGGGCCAGCCACTTTGTATAAAGTCACTTGGTGTACTAACAAGTAATTGATTAGTCACACCAGATTCCAGTTCCGCGGGGGATAATTATTTAACCCTTTAACCTCTTCAGGACACAGGGCGTACAGGTACGCCCTGATGTCCTGGTACTTAAGGACACAGGAAGTACCTGTACGCCCTGTGTATTTCCGATCACCGCCGCGCGGCGGGCAGTGATTGGAAGCCGGTGCCTGCTAAATGGTCGGGGGGGTCCAGAATATGGAGACACTAAAACATCATTTTTTTTTGTTTTAAAAAAGCTGTTATTGTGTAAAACTTACATAAATAAAAAAAGTATACATATTAGGTATCTCCGCGTCTGTAATAAGTTACTGTATAAAAATATCACATGATCTAACCCCTCAGGTGAACACCGTAAAAAAATAAAAATAAAAACGGTGTAAAAAAAGCCATTTTTTGTCATCTTGCATCACAAAAAGTGTAATAGCAAGCGATCAAAAAGTCATATGCACCTCAAAATAGTGGCAATCAAACCATCATCTCATCCCGCAAAAAATGAGACCCTACCTAAGATAATCGCCCAAAAACTGAAAAAACTATGGCTCTCAGACTATGGAGACACTAAAACATGATTTTTTTTTTGTTTAAAAAATGAAATCATTGTATACATATTAGGTATCGCCGCGTCCGTGACAGCCTGGTCTATAAAAATACCACATGATCTAACCTGTCAGATGAATGTTGTAAATAACAAAAAAAAGGTGCCAAAACAGCTATTTCTTGTTACCTTGCCTCACAAAAAGTGTAATATAGAGCAACCAAAAATCATATGTACCCTAAACTAGTACCAACAAAACTTCCACCCTATCCCGTAGTTTTTAAAATGGGGTCACTTTTTTTAGTTTCTACTCTAGGGGTGCATCAGGGGGGCTTCAAATGGGACATGGTGTCAAAAAAACCAGTCCAGCAAAACCTGCCTTCCAAAAACCGTATGGCATTCCTTTCCTTCTGCGCCCTGCCGTGTGCCCGTACAGCTGTTTACGACCACATATGGGGTGTTTCTGTAAACTACAGACTCAGGGCCATAAATATTGAGTTTGGTTTGGCTGTTAACCCTTGCTTTGTAACTGGAAAAAAATTATTAAAATGGAAAGTCTGCCAAAAAAGTGAAATTTTGAAATTGTATGTCTATTTTCCATTAATTCTTGTGGAACACCTAAAGGGTTAACTACGTTTGTAAAATCAGTTTTGAATACCTAGAGGGGTGTAGTTTATAGAATGGGGTCATTTTTGTGTGGTTTCTATTATGTAAGCCTCGCAAAGTGACTTCAGACCTGAACTGGTCCCTACAAATTGGGTTTTTGAAAATTTCCGAAAAATTTCAAGATTTGCTTCTAAACTTCTAAGCCTTGTAACATCCCCAAAAAATAAAATATCATTCCCAAAATGATCCAAACATGAAGTAGACATATGGGGAATGTAAAGTAATAACTAGTTTTGGAGGTATTACTATGTATTATAGAAGTAGAGAAATTGAAACTTGGAAATTTGCAATTTTTTTAAATTTTTTTGGTAAATTTTTTTTTTTTTTATAAATAAAAATTTATTTTTTTGACTTCATTTTACCAGTGTCATGAAGTACAATATGTGACGAAAAAACTATCTCAGAATGACCTGGATAAGTCAAAGCATTTTAAAGTTATCACCACTTAAAGTGACACTGGTCAGATTTGCAAAAAATGGCCTGGTCCTTAAGGCCTCTTTCACACGGGCGTTGCGGGGAAAAGGTGCGGGTGCGTTATGGGAACACCCGCGATTTTTCCGCGCGAGTGCAAAAGATTGTAATGCGTTTTGCACGCGCGTGAGAAAAATCGGCATGTTTGGTACCCAAACCGTTCGGGCTTGGGATCGGTGTTCTGTAGATTGTATTATTTTCCCTTATAACATGGTTATAAGGGAAAATAATAGCATTCTGAATACAGAATGCATAGTAAAATAGCGCTGGAGGGGTTAAAAAAAAAAGATAAATTTTTTTAACTCACCTTAATCCACTTGATCGCGAAGCCCGGCTTCTCGTCTGTCTCCTTTGTTGAACAGAACCTGTGGTGAGCATTAATTACAGGAAAAGGACCTGTAATGACGTCACTCCGGTCATCACATGATCCATCACCATGGTAAAAAATCATGTGATGACCGGAGTGACATCATCACAGGTCCTGTTCCTGTAATTAATGCTCACCACAGGTCCTGTTCAACAAAGGAGACAGACGAGAAGCTGGGCTTCGCGATCAAGTGGACTAAGGTGAGTTAAAATTTTATTTCTATTTTTTTCGACCCCTACAGCGCTATTTTACTATGCATTCTGTATTCAGAATGCTATTATTTTCCCTTATAACCATGTTATAAGGGAAAATAATAATAATCGGGTCTCCATCTAGTCTCCTAGCAACCGTGCGTGAAAATCACACCGCATCCGCACTTGCTTGCGGATGCTTGCGATTTTCATGCAACCCCATTCACTTCTACGGGGCCTGCGTTGCGTGAAAAACGCAGAATATAGAGCATGCTGCGATTTTCACGCAACGCACAAGTGATGCGTGAAAATCACCGCTCATGTGAACCGCCCCATAGAAATGAATGGGTCGGTATTCAGTGCGGGTGCAATGCGTTCAACTCACGCATCGCATCCGCGCGGAATACTCGCCCGTGTGAAAGGGGCCTAAGGTGAAATAAGGCTGTGTCCCAAAGGGGTTAAGGACCGGGCTAATTTTCACCTTAAGGACCAGGCCATTTTTTGCAAATCTGACCAGTGTGTGAATAACTTTAAAACGCTTTTACTTATCCAGGCCATTCTGAGTTAATTTTTTCATCACATATTTTACTTCATGTCACTGGTAAAATGGAGTAAAAAAAATTCATTTTTATTTATAAAAAAATACCAAATTTACCAAACATTTGGAAAAATTAGCGAAATTTCCAAGTTTCAATTTCTCTACTTCAATAATACATAGTAATGCCTCAAAAAATAGTTATTAATTTACATTCCCCATATGTCTACTTCATGTTTGGATCATTTTGGGAATGCCTATTTATTTTTTGGGGACGTTACAAGGCTTAGAAGTTTAGAAGCAAATCTTGAAATTTTTCGGAAATTTTCCAAAACCCACTTTTTAAGGACCAGTACAGGTCTGAAGTCACTTTGTGAGGCTTACATAATAGAACCCACCAAAAAATGACCCCATTCTAGAAACTACACCCCTCAAGATATTTAAAACTGAGTTTACAAACTTTGTTAACCCTTTAGGTGTTCCACAAGAGTTAATGGCAAATGAAGATAAAATTTCAGAATTGAAATTTTTGCAAATTTTCCATTTTAATCAATTTTTGCCAGTAACAAAGCAAGGGTTAACAGCCAAACAAAACTCAATATTTATTGCCCTGATTCTGTAGTTTGCAGAAACACCCCATATGTGGTCGTAAACTGCTGTACGGGCACATCGCAGGGCACAGAATGAAGGGAACGCCATATAGTTTTTGGAAGGCAGATTTTGCTGGACTGTTTTTTTTGACACCATGTCCCATTTGAAGCCCCTCTGATGCATTCCTAGAAACTCCAAAAAACGACCCCATTTTGGAAACTACGGGATAAAGTGGCAGTTTTGTTGCTACTATTTTAGGGTAAATATGATTTTTGGTTGCTCTATATTACACTTTTTTTGAGGCAAGGTAACAAAAAATATAAATTCTGAAATTTCATCTCTATTTGCCAATAACTCTTGTGGAACACCTAAAGGGTTAACAAAGCTTGTAAAATCAGTTTTGAATACCTTGAGGGGTGTAGTTTCTTAGATGGAGTCACTTTTTTGGAGTTTGTACTCTAGGGGTACATCAGGGGGGGGCTTCAAATGGTACATGGTGTCAAAAAACCAGTCCAGCAAAATCTGTCTTCCAAAAACCATATGGCGTTCCTTTCCTTCTGTGCCCTGCCGTTTGGCCATACAGCAGTTTACGACCACATATGGGGTTTTTCTGCAAACTATAGAATCAGGGCAATAAATATAGAGTTTTGTTTGGCTGTTAACCCTTGCTTTGTTACTGGAAAAATGGATTAAAATGGAAAATTTTCAAACAAAATAGCTGTTTTGGGACAGTTTTTTTGTTTTTTGTTATTTACATCGTTGATCTGACAGGTTAGATCGTGTGCTATTTCTATAGAGCAGGTTGTTACGGACGTGACAACACCAAATATGACTACTTTTTGGGGGGTTTTGTTTCAGTTTTACATAATAAAGCATTTTTGAAAAAAAATATTTTTTTAGTGTCTCCACATTCTGAAAGCTATATTTATTTCATTTTTTGGGGCCGACTGTCTTATGTAGGGGCTCATTTTTTGCGGGATGAGATGTCGGTTTGATTGGCACTATCTTGGGGTGCATATGACATTTCGCTTGCTATTTACACTTTTTGTGATGTAAGGTGACAAATGGCTTTTTACACTATTTAAATTAGGTCATGGGTTAGGTCATGTGTTATTTTCATAGAGCAGTTTTTTACGGACGCGGCGATACCTAATATGTATACTTATTTAATTTTTTTTTATAGTTTTACACAGTAATATAATTTTTTAAACAAAAAAATAAATCATGTTTTAATGTCTCCATAGTCTGAGAGCCATATATATATTTTTTTTTTGGGTGATCGTCCTATGTAGGGGCTAATTTTTTGCAGATGAGATGGCGGTTTGATTGGTACTATTTTGGGAGGCATATAACTTTTTGATCGCTTGCTATTACACTTTTTGTGATGTGAGGTGACAAAAATGTCCTTTTTGACACTGTTTCTATTAAAAAAAATTACGGTATTTACCTGAGGGGTTAGGTCATGTGATATTTTTATAGAGCAGGTCCTTACGGACGTGGCGATACCTAAGATGTATAGTTTTTTTTAATTTATTTTACTTTAACACAATAACCGCATTTTTGAAAAAAAATATCATGTTTTAGTGTCTCCATAGTCTAAAAGCTATATTTTTTTCACTTTTTGGGTGATTGTCTCATGTAGGGGCTCATTTTTTGCGGGATGAAGTGCCTATTGGATTGGTACCATTTTGGCGTACATACGACTATCAGTTTTATTACCTTTTTTTGGGAAGTAAGGTGGGCAAAATTTCAATTTCATCATAGTTTTAAAAAAAATTTATGGCGTTCACCATGCGGGTGAAAGTAACATAACCGTTTCATAGATCAGGTCATTACAGACACAGTGATATCAAACATGTGTGGTGCATTTGTTTTATTTAATTTTTAATCAGTGATAAATGTGTTTTTTTATTTTTACTTTTTTTTTTACTTTTTTTTTACCCAGACCCACTTGGTTCTTGAAGATCCAGTGGGTCTGATGTCTGTATAATACAATACAGTACACTATATAGTGTACTGTACTGTATTTTCACTTTACACTTAGTCTGATCAGATTTCTGCCTTTAGCAGAAGTCTGATCAGACTTAGCCTTACCATGACAAGTCGGAAGCCGTTGAAGGCGTCCGGTTGCCATGGTAACCATCCATCCTGGAAATGAGAGAGGGGGCGGGCGGATAATCGTGCGCCCGCAACGTCTGCACCCTTCAACCCCCCTACCCTCTCCCTCACAGCCCGCAGCACATAACAATGAGGGCTGCATATAAATGAAAAGATGTGTCATATTGAAGTTTCTGATGCCAGCGGTCACGGACCGCGGGGATCAGAAACTTCCGAAAGCGCTGCCAACCGCAGGTCTGAATTGACCTGCGGTTTTCAGCGATCGCCGATACGGGGGGGGGTCAGAGGTCCCCCCTCGGCATTGTCACAGAGTGCCTGCTGAATGATTTTAGCAGGCAATCTGTTCCGATCACCGCCTGCTCCGCGGCGGTTATCGTAAAATACAAAGGACGTACCTGTACGCCCTGTGTCCTTAAGTACCGGGACATCAGCGTGTACCTGTACGCCCTGTGTGCCAAGAGGTTAAATCCTAGCTGTAATCATGAGGATACGTCACCTGTGTGTATATGGTAATGGTCTGGAAGTTGATTTAGCTAACTGCTATTACTTTCTTTAAAGAATGTATGAATATAAAGTATAGAGTTCCAATCTTGTAGTCTGGCCTATTTTAATTTAAACTTGCCAGACACATTAACTAATGTAAAGTAATGTACTAGATTTTTAAACTTGTGCTATTTAGTGTATTCATTCTTTGTTTTTTTGTTTCATTTCAGATATCTTGCGACAGGAAATTCTTTTTCGACGTTCCATTTTGTTTTTAGAATGGGAACCTCCACAATTGCTGGCGTGGTACGGGCTTCATGTGCCGCCATTTGGTTGACACTGAAGGCTTCAGTGCTGCCACCTCCAACCAGGCAGCAGTGGCTTGATATAACCCTGGCTTTCTGGAGAGGGCTCAATCCCCAAATTGTATTTGTGCCCTTGACGGGAAGCACCTATGGGTTAAGAAGCCACCGAACTAATACTATAAGGCCTCTTTCAGACGGGCGTTGCGGGAAAATGTGCGGGTGCGTTACGGGAACACCTGCGATTTTTCCGCGCGAGTGCAAAACATTGTAATGCAATTTGCACTCACATGAGAAAAATCACGCATGTTTGGTACCCAAACCCGAACTTCTTCACAGAAGTTCGGGCTTGGGATCGGTGTTCTGTAGATTGTATTATTTTCCCTTATAACATGGTTATAAGGGAAAATAATAGCATTCTGGAGGGGTTAAAACATTTTTTTAAATAATTTAACTCACCTTAGTCCACTTGATCGCGGAGCCCGGCATCTCCTTCTGTCTCCTTTGCTGAACAGGACCTGTGGTGACGTCACTCCGGTCATCACATGATCCATCACCATGGTAAAAGAGCATGTGATGGATCATGTGATGACCGGAGTGACGTCACCACAGGTCCTGTTCAGCAAAGGAGACAGAAGGAGATGCCGGGCTGCGCGAGCAAGTGGATTAAGGTAAGTTAAATTAGTTTTTATTTTTTTTTAACCCCTCCAGCGCTATTTTACTATTCTATATTCTGTATTCAGAATGCTATTATTTTCCCTTATAACCATGTTATAAGGGAAAATAATAATGATCGGGTCTCCATCCCGATCGTCTCCTAGCAACCGTGCATGAAAATCGCACCGCATCCGCACTTGCTTGTGGATGCTTGCGATTTTCACGCAACCCCATTCACTTCTATGGGGCCTGCGTTGCGTGAAAAACGCAGAATATAGAGCATGCTGCGATTTTCACACAACGCACAAGTGATGCGTGAAAATCACCACTCATGTGAACGACCCCATAGAAATGAATGGGTCGGTATTCAGTGCGGGTGCAATGCGTTCAACTTACGCATCGCATCCGCGCGGAATACTCGCCCGTGTGAAAGGGGCCTAATTATAAGCAGTTTTTCTCTGTAGTTTTGTTGGCCTTGGCTGACACAAACCTCAGGTTTATAATTCAAGATATTGGGTCCTATGGAAGTACTGCAGATGCTCGCATCTTCAGGTCTTCCAGAATGGGTCGCTGGCTTCAGTCCAACCAACTGGACATACCACAGCCAGCAAACCTTCCTGGCTCAACTGGGCCACCAGCGCCTCATGTGGTTGTAGGGGACGAGGGTTTTGCCCTTTCCAGCCACCTCATGCGGCCCTTTCCTAGACGAGGTTTGGATGCCAAGAGGCACAATTTTAATTATCGTTAAAGTATAGCCAGAAGGTTTGTGGAGGGCACCTTTGGTATTTTTCCTCATAAATGGCGGGTTTTCCTGTCGCCCATACAGCTGGCCCCACAAAATGTCAATGTGGTGATCAAGTAGTAGAAAATTGCAGCACACAGTATTTTTCTTTGCTGTTAGATTTTTATCTTGTATCATCATATGATCATTATGATCCAGTGCAGTTACAGGGTATATAAAGCAGGCATGTATAAATCAGTATGGCGACCAGACGTTTCGGCCTGTCCGGGCCTTCTTCAGCAGTCTTAATCTAAAACAAAGCAATACGTACTTCCGTGAGCAATGGGGTACATGCATAGAGATCAAAAATTGCTGATGAAAAAAATATAGAAAAGGATTTTTTATATATAGAACACAAAATCAAAACATAGTGAAAAAAAATATATATAAAGGTGTGGAGGAACTAAAAGCAAGAGACTGCTTTTAGTTCCTCCACACCTTTATACACTGCTCAAAAAAATAAAGGGAACACTTAAACAACACAATGTAACTCCAAGTCAATCACACTTCTGTGAAATCAAACTGTCCACTTAGGAAGCAACACTGAGTGACAATCAATTTCACATGCTGTTGTGCAAATGGGATAGACAACAGGTGGAAATTATAGGCAATTAGCAAGACACCCCCAATAAAGGAGTGGTTCTGTAGGTGGTGACCACAGACCGCTTCTCAGTTCCTATGCTTCCTGGCTGATGTTTTGGTCACTTTTGAATGCTGGCGGTGCTTTCACTCTAGTGGTAGCATGAGATGGAGTCTACAACCCACACAAGTGTCTCAGGTAGTGCAGCTTATCCAGGGTGGCACATCAATGCGAGCTGTGGCAAGAAGGTTTGCTGTGTCTGTCAGCGTAGTGTCCAGAGCATGGAGGCGCTACCAGGAGACAGGACAGTACATCAGGAGACGTGGAGGAGGCCGTAGGAGGGCAACAACCCAGCAGCAGGACCGCTACCTCCGCCTTTGTGCAAGGAGGAACAGGAGGAGCACTGCCAGAGCCCTGCAAAATGACCTCCAGCAGGCCACAAATGTGCATGTGTCTGCTCAAACGGTCAGAAACAGACTCCATGAGGGTGATATGAGGGCCCGACGTCCACAGATGGGGGTTGTGCTTACAGCCCAACACCGTGCAGGACGCTTGCCATTTTCCAGAGAACACCAATATTGGCAAATTCGCCACTGGCGCCCTGTGCTCTTCACAGATTAAAGCAGGTTCACACTGAGCACATGTGACAGACGTGACAGAGTCTTGAGACGCCGTGGAGAACGTTCTGCTGCCTGCAACATCCTCCAGCATGACTGGTTTGGCATTGGTCAGTAATGGTGTGGGGTGGCATTTCTTTGGAGGGCCGCACAGCCCTCCATGTGCTCGCCAGAGGTAGCCTGACTGCCATTAGGTACTGAGATGAGATCCTCAGACCCCTTGTGAGACCATATGCTGGTGCGGTTGGCCCTGGGTTCCTCCTAATGCAAGAAAATGCTAGACCTCATGTGGCTGGAGTGTGTCAGCAGTTCCTGCAAGACGAAGGCATTTATGCTGTTGACTGGCCCGCCCGTTCCCCAGACCTGAATCCAATTGAGCACATCTGGGACATCATGTCTCGTTCTATCCACCAACGTCACGTTGCACCACAGACTGTCCAGGAGTTGGCAGATGCTTTAGTCCAGGTCTGGGAGGAGATCCCTCAGGAGACCGTCCGCCACCTCATCAGGAGCATGCACAGGCGTTGTAGGGAGGTCATACAGGCACGTGGAGGCCACACACACTACTGAGCCTCATTTTGACTTGTTTTAAGGACATTACATCAAAGTTGGATCAGCCTGTAGTGTGTTTTTCCACTTTAATTTTGAGGGTGACTCCAAATCCAGACCTCCATGGGTTGAAAAGTTTGATTTCCATTTTTTTATTTTTGTGTGATTTTGTTGTCAGCACATTCAGCTATGTAAAGAACAAAGTATTTCAGAAGAATATTAAATTAATTCAGATCTAGGATGTGTTATTTTTGTGTTCCCTTTATTTTTTTGAGCAGTGTGTGTGTATGTGTGTGTGTGTGTGTGTGTGTGTGTGTGTGTATATATATATATAATATATATAATTTCAGAAAAATGAGCGGCACTCCAAAGGATAAAAGCAGTGAACCCTTTATTCACCCCAGTGGTGCAACGTTTCAGCTCTGGTCCTTGAGGAAGGCTCGTGACCAGAGCCGAAACGTTGCACCACTGGGGTGAATAAAGGGTTCACTGCTTTTATCCTTTGGAGTGCCGCTAATTTTTCTGAAATTATTCATCAGGGAAACCAGTTCATTCCCTTTGGGACGTGCACCCGCATTTTCCTTCTGGAGCCAGTGCCGCCATTTTTCTTTATATATATATATATATATATATATATATATATATATATATATATATATATTTTTTTTTTTTTTTCACAGTTTTAATTTTGTGTTCTATATATAAAAAATCCTTTTCTATATTTTTTTCATAATCAATTTTTGATCTCTATGCATGTACCCCATTGCTCACGGAAGTACGTATTGCTTTGTTTTAGATTAAGACTGCTGAAGAAGGCCCTGACAGGCCAAAATGTCTGGTTGCCATACTGATTTATACATGCCTGCTTTATATACCCTGTAACTGCACTGGATCATGATGATCATATGATGATACAAGATTAAAATCTAACCGCAAAGAAAAATACTGTGTGCTGCAATTTTCTACTACTTGATTACGACTAACAAGCCCTTGCTGGCACCAGCAATAATGGTGTGCGGTACTCCAAATGTAACAGAATGTGGTGATCAAGGCGTGTGTAGTGCTGCACAACTACATACGCACCTATGAGTCAACACCTGATGAAGACGCCCAAGTCTACAGTCCGCCATCAGGAAGAGACACTTTACCACTTGGACGATCTGGATCTGCTGGACTGAGAGTGAGGGAGTTATTTCTGATTATTTTATGACCCCTATCGTTTCATTCCCTTTTCAGCAGTAGTCCTCAACTCATGGAAGTGTGTGTTTGCCAGTATTTTCTGCTAACCTAGATGGTTATTTTTTAGTTACGAACTCGCAAGATAATAAGGACCCTTGACGTGGGTTGCGAGCCTTTATATTTTTCCTGACATATATTGTTTTAAACACAGTATGTGAAATATGTACTAATACCTCATTCATTGCAAGTGTAAACATGTATCCTCAAATGTATGCATGTTTTCACATCATCATTAATAATAATAATAATAATAATCTTTATTTATATAGTGCCAACATATTCCGCAGCGCCTTACAATTCAGGGGTTCATGTACAAATGGTCATAAATAACATAGCAACAGACAAGTCGATTATTACAAGAGGAATGAGGACCCTGCTCGCAAGAGCTTACAATCTATGAGGGGATAGGGGTGACACAAAAGGTAGAAGTGCTTGGTATGTACGATAGTCCATCCATCTTGGGAGAATACGGGAGCAGATATAAAGCCACATGAGCCGGTCAGCAGCCAATATACAAAGTGCTTTTGGGTGCAGTGGAGGCTCAGCTTCAGGGAATGATAAATGGGCTATGGGAGGTTAGATCAAGGGATGTGATAGGCCACCCTGAAAAGATGTGTTTTTAGCGAACGCTTAAAACTGTGCATGTTGTGATTAAGCCTGATTTCTTGGGGTAGGGCATTCCAGAGAACCGATGCAGCTCGGGAGAAATCTTGGAGCCAGGAGAGAGAGGTTCAGATTTTTGTGGAAGTCAGTCGTAAGTCAGTTAATAAAGTTTTAGTTGGCCTCATTCTCATATAATTAAAAATATCATTGCATGTATCATGGCATTTACACTTCAAATGTAATGTTTTGGCTATCGTGTGCTTAAAATACATTATATTATTTCTTACATGTAATGTATATATGTCTAATAAAGGTATTATTTTAAAAAGCAGTTTGTTTGTAATTGTGGGCATATTGGTTAAAAGCACACTAATATTAAGGTCTGTAAGTGATAGAGGGTCAAAGTGCAAATATTCATAGGATTTGGGTCATATTAATGTTTACTAAAAATGTACCACTATTAATGTTGTGTATGTGTTGGTGCGACATAAAGATCATGATGCACTGTATATAATAAAGGGGAATACCAATAAAAAATATGGAAAATAAAACTCTTTATTACCATATGAAATAGTCACCTCCTCAAATATATATTTTTCTTTGAAGAACTTTAAAATAAATAAAACATATAAAAAATTAAATTAACATAACGCCCAGATGGCGAGGGGTTATGCCCTGATACTGAGGCCCAGGGTAGGGTGTTTTGGACTGTTGGGAGAGGGGCCCTGAGTACTGGGATGGCCCAGCTTGGTAGGAAGAGGGGACATGCTAGCCATATGTAGATTGCCCCTGATATTGTGGCCCATATGTGGGGCATACAAATCCCTTGGAGGAGGGAATTGTGGGGGACCCTGTGAGCCCTGTGAAAGTGGCATTGGGTGGGGGCCAAACATGTGCCATGGAGGCTCAAGTTTTCTAGGGCGACAAACATTTCTGTAGGGTCGTGGGGGTAGTGGCTGCCTCCAGAACGATTTCGAGAGCCCATCTGGTTCTCAGTAATAGTTCTGGAGGCAGCTGGCGCATAAAATGGGCCAGACTCCGGCCAAATAAATCATGATGATCCTCCTGCCGAGCTCGAGATAAATAATCTAAAACCTGCGTGTTCACATGAGTCTCAGCAGGAGGCACTGGCCGTTGTCTGGGCCGGATGGGTCTAGCCAAAAGGGGGGATCGCCTCCGGAGCAGGTGGAGGCCTGGCTTCTGCTGTGCTGGCTCCTGCCACACTCTCCATCTGCACGGCCCCAGAGGTAGCATCTTCTTCGCAGGTGCTTGATAGGTGTGGAGCCGATTCTTCCCCTTCATCCTCTAGGTTGTCCTCCGTTCTTAAAAAAATTTAACAAAAGATTTATTTTACTATATTAACACTATTTAGGATTTTAAAAATTACAGTCACCTATTACTATCATCAGCAAAATACTTTTATCACATAGTACTACATTAAACAACAAATTACATATGGGTTTATTTAGCTACATTTGGGAAATTATAAGTATCATAGCTGACAATAGCAACTATTCCCAATTTACTTGTGATGTTGTTCACCAACTTTTGCTAATAAAAGGAGTAATAGGAATGGTTGCTATTGGCAAATATGACATTTATAATTTAACAATTGTTAACAATCACAGTACCTACATAGTCTACATACAGTGTGTATTGACAAAGATGTAGTGGTCAGTGTGTAGATTTTATCCTCACGGACGCAGCTCCATGATGTCACGGAGGAACATAAGCTGTTCCTTAAAGGGAACCTGTCATCAACTTTATGCTGCCCATACTAACAGCAGTATAAAGTACAGACAGGTGAGATGATTTCAGAGGTCTGTCATTTAAAAGTAAGTGGTTGCCAAGAACCAACATCACAATCCTTGCAGACTGGGCCTGGAAAAGAGTCACGGCCACCTGAGAAGAGTCCTGGTTATTCATGAATTCCTGCTGATGACTGACAGTCTAATACCTAGTTTTCTCCCTTTCTCTCTCTAGGAGAGAACTGTCAATCATCAGGAGAGCAGGAGATTATGAATAACCAGGACTCTTCTCGGGTAGATTTGACTCTTTAAGGCCTGGGCTGCAATAATTATGATGCTGGTTCTCGGCAACCTCTTACTTTTAGCTCATGAGTGACACACAGCTGAAATCAGCATTTCTATCACTATTTTATGCTGCCCTCACTGAGGTCAGCATAAAGTTGATGACAGGTTCCCTTTAAATATATAGGGACGTTTCGTTGGGGGCCCGGAACCACTTCGCCCATGCTGCTTCATTTCCTTCTTGAATTAGACCCTGCAGCTCCGCCAACGATTCTTTACCTTAAAGACAAGAAAGGAAAATGTTGCCAAATATACAATTATACAGAGGATAAAGTATGACATGCCCTATGCTAGGGAAGACAGCAAGGATCAAACATGTATACATTGGCTACTTACCCATATTCTGCCGACTTTTCTCTTGGGTTTTTTCGCCCAGATGGTAGAAAATAGCACTTGGGTTATCTCCACCCAGGCTGCATCTTTCTTATACCGGTCCTGGTAATCCCCAGCACGCAGATCCCAAAGGCAGGGCCTCTCCTGGACGAGGACAATGAGCCTCTCCACATCCATTGCCCGTGGTGTCTATTGGCATTTCCCAATTTTTTTGCTCCGCGAGGGCTATAGAATGGTGCAGCAAACTGCTGGCTCATGTGCTGCCTCAAGCCAGACGCAGAGAAACTCCTACTTCTTGTCTGATATCCATTGAGTGTTGCTTGCGAAAAACGCAACGCAGTGCATCCGGATGCAATGCGTCAGGGGCGTTGCTAGGTTAAAACATTCGAGACCTGGGCCCCTGAAGTTTTGTCCCAGGCCCCGAATGTACTGCCTGCCAGATAGATCCAACTGTATTGCTCTCCTCAGGACGGCAATACAATTGAATCTAATGCCCTGCAAAATCTGAAGGACCTGTGATGACATCACAGTCCATGTGATCAGTTCTAAATGCAGTAGCTGAAAAGGACCTGCGATGATGTCACCGTCATGTGACCAGTGCAGGAGAGGAGGCTCAGCAATGAAGAGAAGTTCTGGGAAGAAGCTGTGGTGATGTCTGCTACATGAGGAGAGGTAAGTGAAGGGAGAGGCAGAGCAAATGCTGGGAGTTGTGGGTATTTAACTGGGACTGTATGTTAGGGCTGAAGGGAGGGAAGTTATTTACATGGGACAGTGGGGAGAAGTGATGTTATTTACATGGGACTGAAAGTTGAAAAGGTGATGTTATTTACATGGGAATGAATGTTGGAGGTGGCTGGGCCAGGGTGATGTTATTTACATGGGACTATATGTTGAAGACGGATGATCACTTCAACACATAGGTCTTTTCATGTAAAGAAATTCTTGGAGATATTGTATGTATATTTATTGTCATTATATGCACAAATTGTATCTGTTGGCGTTGTTGAGAAACCTGCCAAATCCTAAGTATACCTCTGTGTGATGATTCTATGGAGAAACATGTTGTATTCTATATATACAGTACAGACCAAAAGTTTGGACACACCTTCTCATTCAAAGAGTTTTCTTTATTTTCATGACTATGAAAATTATAGATTCACACTGAAGGCATCAAAACTATGAATTAACACATGTGGAATTATATACATAACAAACAAGTGTGAAACAACTGAAAATATGTCATATTCTAGGTTCTTCAAAGTAGCCACCTTTTGCTTTGATTACTGCTTTGCACACTCTTGGCATTCTCTTGATGAGCTTCAAGAGGTAGTCCCCTGAAATGGTTTTCACTTCACAGGTGTGCCCTGTCAGGTTTAATAAGTGGGATTTCTTGCCTTATAAATGGGGTTGGAACCATCAGTTGCGTTGAGGAGAAGTCAGGTGGATACACAGATGATAGTCCTACTGAATAGACTGTTAGAATTTGTATTATGGCAAGAAAAAAGCAGCTAATTAAAGAAAAACGAGTGGCCATCATTACTTTAAGAAATTAAGGTCAGTCAGTCAGCCAAAATATTGGGAAAACGTTGAAAGTAAGGGTTATTTGACCATGAAGGAGAGTGATGGGTTGCTGCGCCAGATGACCTGACCTCCACAGTCACCGGACCTGAACCCAATCGAGATGGTTTGGGGTGAGCTGGACTGCAGAGTGAAGGCAAAAGGGCCAACAAGTGCTAAGCATCTCTGGGAACTCCTTCAAGACTGTTGGAAGACCATTTCAGGGGACTACCTCTTGAAGCTCATCAAGAGAATGCCAAGAGTGTGCAAAGCAGTAATCAAAGCAAAAGGTGGCTACTTTGAAGAACCTAGAATATGACATATTTTCGGTTGTTTCACACTTGTTTGTTATGTATATAATTCCACATGTGTTAATTCATAGTTTTGATGCCTTAATAGTCATGAAAATAAAGAAAACTCTTTGAATGAGAAGGTGTGTCCAAACTTTTGGTCTGTACTGTATGTCCATGTAACGGTTGGAAAATTTGATATACATGGATGATGGATATACAGAATGTATGGATGGGCCGTGCGACACCTATTCCCTTATCCAAGATGGGGCTCGCAGTGCGCGCGTCCTTCTGCGCAGCCGCGGGCGTGCTGACGCGGTCGGGGCTCTGACGTGGGACGCTCTGTGCTCCAAGGAGCGCGGCCGTCCTACACCATCGCCGCGACCGCGTATGCAGGCACCGGCTGTGCGCGGCGGTTCGCGCGCCACACCAAGCGATGCCAATGATTTGAAACTATACAGGTGAGGACTCATGTCGCCTTGCCCATTACTAGTCTAACCATCATCCATTGGTCTAATGTAAGACATTCTGCCCACTCCGTGACCATATATACTCGGCTATCTAAGTGTTATTATTGCCCCTTGAAAAAGCTGAAGGTGAAACGCGCGTCGGGGCACAGTCTGACGGTGGTGTGGCAGATACTTGGGTCAGTATGCTAGATTTTTTGCCAACTGTATGATAATCTTGTATGGCAGTGTGCTTGACAATGTCTGTGGGATCCAGGGTCGGAAGTCTGACTCTGTGACCATATACTGTGGACAGGATAGCACTTTGTGTATGCACTGATTGCATTATCCCAAATATACTTCTGCACTTGCACTTTATATGTATGAATTGTAATTGCCATACACCCGAAGTCTGATATGTATTTTTAAATGTTCTTAACTTATGTGAGGCCAGAATTTTTGTAACTCCTTAAGTATTAATAAAATTGATGATTATTTAAATGCAATTGTTGATGGAGTTATGATTTGTGACTAAATTTGATCCATGTATCCAAATATTGGTTCCGCTAATGGTGATATTGGATCACTGATATAGTAAGCTAAAGGGAAACAATTGTTGGTTGTATATGTTGAAGACGGCTGTGGGAGGGAGTGATATTATTTACATGGGACTGTATATTAAGGGGATGATGTTATTTACATGGGACTGTATGTTGAGGGGATAATGTTATTTACATGGGACTGCATGTTGGAGGTGCCTGGGGAGGGGGTGCTTTTATTTACATGAGACTGTATGTTGAAGGTGTCTGGGGGATGGAGTGATGTTATTTACATGGGACTGAATATTGAGGGGTTGATGTTATTTACATGGGACTGTATGTTGAAGGTGTCTGGGGGGAGAGTGATGCTATTTACATGGGACTGAATATCGAGGGGTGATGTTCTTTACATGGGACTGTATGTTGAAGGCGGCTGGGGAGGGGGTGATGTTGTTTACGTGGGACTGTATATTGGAGGGGCAGGAGAGATGGTGTGATGTTGCTTACATGGGACTGTATTTTGGAGGGGGCTGCAGAGATGGTGTGATGGTATTTACGTAGGACTCTATAGCGGAGGAGGGAAATAATGTTATTTACATGGGACTGTATGGTGGAGGGGCTGAGCAATTATAATTTCTGAGGACAGTAAACTGAGGAATATAACTACAGGGGGCACTTCAGGGGGCATTATAAATACTGGGGGCACTTCAGGGCGAGCATTATAACATGGACACGTGAGACGCTGAGTGAGCTTGTCTGAAATCTTGCTCCGCAAGCGAAAAAGTAAGTGGAGCACTGCCTAACAGTTGCGGCTAAGATCTGTTACAGGTTATGTGAATGCAGAACCTCTCTTGATGAGAATACAGCAAGGACATTTTGTAATCTTTGTTTGAACTTTTGTTTCAATCACCTGGCAATTTGCCATCCATGTCCTGGACATACAAGCGGTTCATTTGAATATCTCTTGCAGCCTCACTCTAGCCATTTGGTCCTATTAGGAGTACTCCAAATATATAGGATTGTGCGTGAGCTCCGCACTTATATACCTATATTTACACATGTATGCATGTATGTATGTTGTATGATGGTACAAGTCATTTAATTTAGTGTATTAATAAAAATTTTAATGCAAAAATACTGTGAGCCAGCCTATATTTCTATTGAGCATTATAACAGTACTGGGCGATATAAAAACTGGGGGCACTGTAGAGGCATTATAACAGTAGGGGGCGATATAAATACTGGGGCACTTCAGGGTGAGCATTATAACAATAGGGGGCATTAGATATACTGGGGGCACTGTGGGGGCATTTTAAATCCAGTTGAGCTCACCATTTGCAGTCCATGTGTTGGTGCCCCCATCCAGGATGGTGCACGGATGCATCTGCTCCAGCTGCAGAAATTAGTCCAAAGTTTCCAAAACTAGCACTTTGTACATAAAATTCCAATCTTTATTTTAATCCATTAAAAGCATGGCAAGGTGGATAGCCTACACTAGAGATGAGCAAATCGAAGTTGACAAAGTGGAATTCGATCCGAACTTCAGGAAAATTTTGATTTGCAACGAATGCGAATTTCCTCGTGCTTTGTGGTAACGAATCACAATTTTCCTAAAATGGCGGCTACACGTGTGAGGACTGAGGACATGGGGCAAGGAACTCTGGGAAGGCGGGATCACCCAGATTGACATGCCTGCATGCAGCCAATCAGCAGCCAGACAGCCCTGTGATGTCACAGCCCTATAAATACGGCAGCCATTTTAGATTCTGCCATTTTCCAGCGTTTAGAGTGCAGGGCCAGATGTGTGAAGGCGCTAGGGACAGCAATTGGAAAAACCTTATTATGGAAAAGACAGAAAAAACTATTTCTAAGTGCAAGGAAAGGATAGGGAGGAATCACAGCATCTTAGTGCAGGGAGAGACGCCAGAAGGCGCTAGGGTCATTGATAGGAAAGCCATTTACAAGTGCAGGGAACGATTATTTGGGGATCCAAATAGCCATTAAACAGCTCTGTCATTCCAGCTATTTGTTATTGGGCTGCAAGTGCTATCTTGAAAAGCCTTTAGTGGCTTATATCTTAGTATCTTTAGTATCTTATATCAGTACTACAAGAAAAATATATACGCATTTCACTTCTGTTATTTCTGGCGAAAGCATATAGGGGCGTATTTCAGTAAAAATACAAAAAAATATACACATTGCACTGTTGCAGTTATTTCTGGTGATGGTGAAAGCGTATAGGGGCATATTTCAGTACTACAAGAAAAATATATACGCACTTCACGCTAAGTTTTTTCTGGTCAAAGAGTATAGGGTCGTAATCCAGTACAACAAGAAAAATATATTCTCAATGCATTTCTGCAATTAATTCTGTTGAAAGCGCATAGGGGCGTATTATAGTAAAAAAAAAAAAATAATATATATATATATATACGCTGCACTGTTGCAGTTATTTCTGGTGAAAGCGTATAGGGGTGTATTTCAGTACTACAAGAAAACTATATTCTTAATACATTTCTGCAGTTAATTCTGGTGAAAGCATATAGTGGCCTATTTAAGTCCAATAAAAAAATATAGAAGAAAACCACAGAAATAAGATAATAATGCACTTAGTAAAGTAGATGCAAGCATTATATAAGTCCTCACTCTGATATGATAATATCTGAGACACTTAGTCAATATATTTTGATCAAAACACATCTAAGCCCGCCTACCAAGCGCCAAGGTGGTCTCAGGTCAGGCGGGTCCTACGCTAAACCTACCTAAGCCATTGTGCTTCTATGTTCAGGAGCGCAGACGCCGCACATATGGTGTGCTGCTCCTAGTCACCTCCATGTGCATCAAGCAACCAATGGGAGGAGGAGCCAGCACACCTATATGTACCACCTAATCAAGGCGCTCTATTGGATAGGAAGGGAAAAAGTGCAGAGGAATGCTACTCCCAAGATAAAATAGGTGCCCATTCACACTTGAAGGTGCCACTCCCTCAAGTAAATACTACATAGACAAAAAAAATCACAGAAAAACCTAAGATAAAAACACCCTGCACGGTATGATATACAAATCATATCAGAGTGTGGACTTTGTCAATATATAATGCTTGCATCTACTTTACTAAGTGCATTATTATCTTATTTCTGTGGTTTTCTTCAATAATATGGCCAGGGACATCCGCACATTTGTATATCATACCGTGCAGGATGTTTTTATCTTAGTTTTTTCTGTGATTTTTTTTGTCTATGTAGTATTTGCTTGAGGGAGTGGCACCTTCAAGTGTGAATGCGCACCTATTTTATCTTGGGAGTAGCATTCCTCTGCACTTTTGCCCTTCCTATCCAATAGAGCGCCTTGATTAGGTGGTACATATAGGTGTGCTGGCTCCTCCTCCCATTGGTTGCTTGATGCACATGGAGGTGACTAGGAGCAGCACACCATATGTGCGGCGTCTGCGCTCCTGAACATAGAAGCCCAATGGCTTAGGTAGGTTTAGCGTAGGACCAGCCTGACCTGAGACCACCTTGGAGCTTGGTAGGCGGGCTTAGATGTGTTTTGATCAAAATATATTGACTAAGTGTCTCAGATATTATCATATCAGAGTGAGGACTTTGTCCATATATAATGCTTGCATCTACTTTACTAAGTGCATTATTATCTTATTTCTGTGGTTTTCTTCAATAATATGGCCAGGGACATCCGCACATTTGTATATCATACCGTGCAGGATGTTTTTATCTTAGTTTTTTCTGTGATTTTTTTTGTCAATAAAAAAATATATTCTCAGGTCACTTCTGCAGTTATTTCTGTTGAAAGCGTATAGGGGCGTATTACAGTAAAAAAGAAAAATATATACGCACTTCACTGGTGTAGTTATTTGTCGCAAAAGGGTTTAGTGGCCTATTTCAGTACAGAAAGAAAAATATATACGCACTTCACTGGTGCATTTATTTCTGCTGAAAGCGTTTACTGGCCTATTTCAGTACAAAAAGTAAAATATATTCTCAGTTCACGTCGGCGTTTATATGTGTTGAAAGCATGGCTGGGAGTCAGCAGGGTGGCATCAGTGGGAGGTCGGGAGCCACACGTGCCCAGGGTAGATCACCTGCTTCGCAGCAGCCTACCTACCCGAGAAGTAGTGGTGCAGGGGTTCACGGAAGTAGCGGCGGTAGCAGTCAGTCAGTGCGGAGGTTATATGTGGTAAATCTTGAAGTATTTCGGTCAAAAAACAAAATTTATTCAGCGGTCAGCGCTGCGGTTATATGCAGTAAATTCTCCATGATGTCTCCATGATAAATCTGCAGTGTGGGGGCCCCATGTGGCTTCTACACACTTTCAAAATCCTCCTTCAGCGGAGCGAATAGATGCCGGATGACCAGGACGCTCCATGACCTTTCCAGGAGCTGCTGTCGGGAGCAGCGGTCCGTATAGTGCGGGGGGAATCCGAACATCTTCTCCAACTCTGTGCTCTGTTATATGTGGTAAAATCTTTTGTGACGTATTTTGGTGGAAAAACTAAATCTTATTCAGCGTTCAGCGCTATACTTATATGCGATTAAACCCTTATTGATGTATTTCGGTGGGAAAAAAATTGTATTCAGAGTTCAGCGCTGCAGTTATATGTGGTAAAATCTTTTGTGACGTATTTCGGTGGAAAAACAAATCTTATTCAGCGTTCAGCGCTGTAGTTATATGCGGTAAAATCTCCATGATGTCCCCATGATATATCTGCAGCATGGGGGCCCCGTGTGGCTTCTACACGATTTCAATATCATCATTAAGAAGAGCGAATAGATGCCAGATGACCGGGACGCTCCCTGACCTTCCCAGGAGCGGCTGTGGGCACTCGGGAGCAGCGGTTCATTTCTGAGACGTCTGTATAGTGAGGGGGGAATCCGAGCACCGTCTCCTCAGTGCACCGTTATATGCGGTAAAAAAAATTGTGCTGTATTTCGGTGGAAAAACTAATTTTAATCAGCGTTCAGCGCTGCAGTTCTATGCGGTAAAATCTTTAGTGACGTATTTCGGTGGAAAAACTATTCTTATTCAGCGTTTAGCGCTGTAGTAATATGCGGTAAAATCTTTTGTGATGTATATCGGTGGAAAAACTAATATTGAAGGCTGCTTGCAGCCTGTAATTGTGGGAGGAGCGCACTTAGCCTATTTAAACCCCCTCCTACAAGCAGGAGGGCGCCCGGTTCTTGCCTGTTTGCTTCTTGATCCAGCGCCAGACGTCACTTCCGGTCGCGTCTCCCGTCGGTGCATCTCCCCACAGCCCGTTCGTGCTGCCAGCCGCGTTTCTTGTTGTAGGTATAAGTGAAGATGAAGAAGGTCACGGCACTCCAAAAGCTAGTTCAATGTTCTTTAATCCACCAAATGTTCAGCAGCAACGTTTTGACAATAGTCTTTATCAAGCTACTATATTTATATATATATATACGTATGTAGCTTGATAAAGACTATTGTCGAAACGTTGCTGCTGAACATTTGGTGGATTAAAGAACATTGAACTAGCTTTTGGAGTGCCGTGACCTTCTTCATCTTCACTGGTAATTTGGGGGTCTCTGAGGCCGAGACCTGACGCCACGAGCACCGCCGCAAAGTTTTTTTGAATGCTTTCAAGTAAGTGGTGCTGTCCTACCATCCATTTTTTGTTTGATCTTGTTGTAGGTATAGCCGCTCTGCGGCCTGGTCGGACGCGCCGCAGACCGTGTTCCCTGTTCAGGGGGTCCGGGCTTGGCGGCGCACAGCTGCCCGTCAAACCCCCGCACTGCCCGCCGCCGCGGCTGCTCCGGTGAAGGCTCATCGCGGGGCCCCCCCCCCCCCCCGCTCCGGGTACCGATCCCTCCGGCGCATGCGCCGTGAGTTGGCCGGCGGGGACGGCTCACAGCGGCTTCGGGACACGATTCTTTCTGCAGAGGTGTTCCCACTGGTAATGTGGGCAGCGGCATTCTGGTGTTCCTTTCAGGCCTTCCTATCGCATTTACCTTGAGATGATCTGCAGAGACTACATAACTGATGACTTGAATGTCTTCCTGCCATGTGCCCAGTGCGGGGGTTCCGGGCGCCGGGACTAGCAGCGCGGCAGCCTGCCTCCAGGGTGCCCGTTCTCCCTGGACGAGCTGCCGGCTTCTGGCTGTTTGCCTGCTGCCTGTTAACCCCCGTACTGCTGTTGTAATAAAAAAAAAAAAAAAAAGGAACCTTTGATTCAATACCATGCTTGTTGTGGCTGTTGGCCTGCTACCTGTTAACCCCCGCAATGCTGGTGAAAAAATAATAATAAATTGATAAATCGCTCAGTCGTTATGTCGTCCCTGCAGCCACTAGGTGTCATTTGTCCTCTGACTCGCTCAGGTGCAATGTCATCCCCGTTTCGCTCAGGCATGACGTGCTCCCTGAGGTGCTCGGGCGCTAGTAATCCCATATTCACTCCATGAAATGAGGTCCCCAATCCGCTTTGCAATGTTCCCAGTACCACCCAGGGAAAATGTCTTTCCTGAAGCGCTCCAGTGTATGTCTTCCCGGAGTCGCTCGGGGGCAATGTCTCCCCGATTCGCTCTGGTGTGATGTCTCCCCGATTCGCTCTGGTGTGATGTCTCCCTGAATCACTCAGGTGCAAAGTCTCCCTGTTTCGCTCAGATGTAATGCCTCTCTGAATCACTCAGGTGCAATGTCTCCCTGAATCACTCAGGTGCAATGTCTCCCTGAATCACTCAGGTGCAATGTCTCCCTGAATAGCTCAGGTGCAATGTCTCCCTGAATCGCTCAGGTGCAATGTCCCCGTGAATCGCTCAGGTGTAATGTCTCCCTGAATCGCTCAGGTGTTATGTCTTCCCGGATCCCTGAATCGATCAAGTGTCATGTTTTCCTCAAACGCAGGTGTCATGTTTTTCCCCAAATCGCAGGTGTCATGTTCCTGGAATCGCAGGTGTCATGTCTTCCCTGATTCAGTCAGGTTTGTCTTCCCTGAGTCGCTCAGGCGTCGTGTTTTTCTCCAAATTGCAGGTGTCATCTACCCAAGAATCGCAGGTGTCATGTCTTCCCTGATTCGCTCAGGGTTATGTTTTCTCCAATTCACAGATGTCATGTTCCCAAAGTCGCATGTGTCATGTCTTCCCTGGGTGACTCAGGGGTCAGGTTCCCTGAATCGCTGGGTTGCCTCCCCTTAGTCACTTAGGGGTGATGTTCCCTGAATCGCTCGGGTCTGGTGTGTTCCCTGAATCGCTCGGGTCTGGTGTGTTCCCTGAATCGCTCGGGTCTGGTGTGTTCCCTGAATCGCTCAGGTCTGGTGTGTTCCCTGAATCGCTCAGGTCTGGTGTGTTCCCTGAATCGCTCAGGTCTGGTGTGTTCCCTGAATCGCTCAGGTCTGGTGTGTTCCCTGAATCGCTCAGGTCTGGTGTGTTCCCTGAATCGCTCAGGTCTGGTGTGTTCCCTGAATCGCTCAGGTCTGGTGTGTTCCCTGAATCGCTCAGGTCTGGTGTGTTCCCTGAATTGCTCAGGTCTGGGGTGTTCCCTGAATCGCTCAGGTCTGGGGTGTTCCCTGAATCGCTCAGGTCTGGTGTGTTCCCTGAATCGCTCAGGTCTGGTGTGTTCCCTGAATCGTTCAGGTCTGGTGTGTTTCCTGAGTCGCTCGGGGGTCATGTTTCCATGAGTCGCTCAGGTGCCATGTTCTCCCTAATTCGGGTTTTGTTTTTCCTTCCTCTTCCAGGTCAGTTGTTCCCAGATTGCACATTTTCCTGAACAGTCTGGTTACGTATTCCCCTGATTCACTCAGGTCAAGTGGGCCTGATCTGCTCAGGCTTCTGTTTCCCTGGTCTCCCAGTGGTAGGTAGTGGCCAGGTCCGACCTGGTCCAAGGTACTGCCCGACCCACCCAGGTTTCCATCATCTTCATGAAGGTGTATGTCATTGCATGTTTCTCTTAGGATTCCATGTTGCCTGAACCGCTCAGGATTCAGTGCACCGCCGGAGTTACGCGGGTTTCCATGCATCAGCCTGTAGCACTCGGGGGTTTGTTCAGCAACGTCCGGCTGGTTCCTGGTTGCCCGATTAGTGTCTGGATTCCTGTTCCGCAGGTTGTGGCATGCAGCGCGACTTGGGCTCTGATTCTGGCTCTCCAGGGTCACCCAGCAGTTGGCCATGGCGTCCAGGCTGCATCCTGGTTCTCCGTCGCCTCTTTCCAGTGCCACCAGATCGCACCTCTCTCCGGGTCTCGTACCAACGCAAGCTTATTTTCATGTAAGCAGGGCCTCAGGCCACCGGAATTTCGATCCATCCTCAATTGTGTCGCAGCGCTCCTCCGTGCCCGGTCACTCCACTGTGGCGGGTTTCAGGTAAGTTCCAGCCGGGTGGCGGCGTGACGCTTCTCCGCAGCTCAGAGCCTTCCTTCATTCATCACAAACCTCCATTCCTAGGTCTCCGGTATCGCCGGAGAGTTGGCAGCGCTGTCCGTTGATTCGGTTGGGTTGTGATCCTTTCTATACCATGTTCATTCCTGTTTCCTTATGATTCTCAGGTTCGGGGGTTTGGACATGGTCCATGTATTTCCCAGATTAGCTCAAAATTCACGTATTACCCTTTCACCCAGGTCTAATTCCCCGGAGTCGCGCGGGTTGCGTGTTTCCTGGATCGCTCGGGTTCATGCATTTCCCGGAATCGCTCGGGTCCATGTTTTACCTGGATCTCTCGGGTTCATGTTCCAGAGTCGCCCAGGTTCATGTTCTGGATCGTTCGGGTTATGTATGTGCCCAAGTCACTCAGGTTTACGTTTTCCCCGATTCACTCAGGTCAGGTGTTTCCCTGAATCGCTCAGGTCAGGTGTTTTCCCTGAATCGCTCAGGTGAGGTGTTTTCCCTGAATCGCTCAGGTGAGGTGTTTTCCCTGAATCGCTCAGGTCAGGTGTTTTCCCTGAATCGCTCAGGTCAGGTGTTTTCCCTGAATCGCTCAGGTCAGGTGTTTTCCCTGAATCGCTCAGGTCAGGTGTTTTCCCTGAATCGCTCAGGTCAGGTGTTTTCCCTGAATCGCTCAGGTCAGGTGTTTCCCTGAATCGCTCAGGTTTAGGTTTCCCTGAATCGCTCAGGTTTTGTATTTTTCCTGTCTCTTTCAGGTTGCCGGTATTTCCAGGTCGTATGTTTTCCTGATTTCCCCAGGTTACGTATTCCCTGAATCACTCAGGTTCTGTATTTTCCTGTCTCTTTCAGGTTGGCGGTATTTCCAGGTCGTATGTTTTCCTGATTCACCCAGGTTACGTATTCCCTGAATCGCTCAGGTCTTTTTGCCCACAGGCTGTTCGCATCTGCATGATTCTCTCAGCTCTTTTTCCCGCAGGTTGTTCGCATTTTCCTGAATCACTCAGGTCTCTTCCCGCTGGTGGTACACATTTGCCTGAATCATTCGGGATCTGATACATTTGCCTGAGACGCTCTGGGTTTTCCAGCAGTATCCAGTGGTTTCTGTTATCCGGTTCGGGTTCCGCATTTTTGAATCCCTGATTGCATTGGATCCGGGTCATCACGGGGGTTTGGACATGGTCATCCATTATCTCGACAACTATGGTTACATCAGGTATTGTACTCTGCTCCCACTCAAGCGGCATTCTTGTGTTCTTTGCTCTTGTGTGGTTTGCTCAAATCTCACCTGGGCGGTCTGCACCCTGATTCCTGATCAGGGGACCTCAGGGCGTCCCCTCGGGCTGGGCTAGTTGCTCCAGCTTTTCGCCAGGCTTGAGGCATCAAAGTCCCTCAGCGTTAGCGCGGCGGTCCGGGTGCATAGGCAACCAGTGTCGGGCGGGTTTCCGCAGATTGTCTGTAGGCCTAGACGGTCTCCCTTTTGGCCAATCAGCAAGCATCATTACAAGCGGCCATGTACCTCGGGTTCTATGGGTTCCTCAGACCCGGGGAGTTCACCTGCAGCGCCATCTCCCGGGCAACCCTGCTCAGGCGACATCTCGCCTGGCACTCCGACCACTTCATCCTGTCCATTCCGTCCTCCAAGACCAATCAAGCCGGTCCTCCGATGGAGGTGGAATTTTTACCCTACGGCCAACTGTTGGTGTCCTATCAAGGTGCTCCAGGAGCTCCTGGCCTCCCTCCATCTCCCGCTTTAGACGACCCGTTGATCCCGGTCAACGGTAAGCCCCTGTCTTCAACCCTGTTCATCTCCAACATCCGCACCCTGGCCGCAGGGTTGGGTTCCAACCCTAGCACGATATCCGGGCACTCCTTTCGTATAGGTGCCACGTCCGCAGCTTCTAGTCACCAGGTACCGGCGCACATCATCCGCAAGATGGGCCGTTGGAGGTTGTCCTGCTTCGCAAGGTACATTCCGAATCCACGGGCTGAGATATCCAGAGCCTTTTGTTCCTTGGCATTGTAGGCCACAATGCTTCAATAAATATTCCATACCCTGCAACGTGCCAGTTCTCTTTTGCCCACTTATTCAGGCCTTACCTCGTCACTGGCATCGGGCACACTCCAGCCAGTTAGGTCAGGACGGTACGTAGGTATGCCTATTCTGTTCCTCGCTCAGCTCCTCCCACAAATATTGAAGGCTGCTTGCAGCCTGTAATTGTGGGAGGAGCGCACTTAGCCTATTTAAACCCCCTCCTACAAGCAGGAGGGCGCCCGGTTCTTGCCCCTGCCTCCCATCCCCTTCTTCATACTCTCCTCTTGGGTGGCCCACTTATTCAGGCCTTACCTCGTCACTGGCGTTGGGCACACTCCAGCCAGTTAGGTCAGGACGGTACGTAGGCATGCCTATTCTGTTCCTCGCTCAGCTCCTCCCACAAATTTTATTTAGCATTCAGCGCTGTAGTAATATGTGGTAAAATCTTTATAGAAGTATGTCGGTCGAAAAACAAAATTAATTCAGTGGTCAGCACTGTGGTTATACGCGGTAAAATCTTTATTGAAGTATTTGGGTCGAAAAACAAAATTTATTCTGCGGTCAACGCTGCAGTTATATGCAGTAAAATCATTAGTGATGTATTTTGATGAACTTCTCGACTCTTCCGGGCTCAAAGCTATCTTGACGCTTTGTCTTGTCATTGTCTGTAGCTACTAGAGGCCTGTTCATGCCAGGCAGGTTCCCCCAGAAGTATCTTGGTCAATTGACGCTCTGTCATTGTGCCATTCTGTGGCTTCATCATGCTGCTGCCACCTCCAGACTAGGTCATTGTGCCACTCTGTGGCCTACTCATGCTGCTTCCACCTCCAGACTCGGTCATTGTGCCACTCTGTGGCCTACTCATGCTGCTTCCACCTCCAGACTCGGTCATTGTGCCTCTCTGTGGCCTACTCATGCTACTTCCACCTCCAGACTCGGTCATTGTGCCTCTCTGTGGCCTATTCATGCTGCTGCCACTTCCAGACTCGGCCATTGTGCCACTCGGTGGCCTCCTCATACTGCCACCACCCCCAGACCCTGTCTTTGGGCCACTCTATGATTTGGTAGTCAAAAGCAGGAGTGGGTACAAAACACAGAACACATGCAAATATTCGGTTCATGTGTCATCTCTGTTTTAGATCCACTCCTGTTTTTTTGGCATTAGCAATACTGATGGATAATTGACCAAATGCTGACAGAGTGAAGGTGGATGCTCCACAGACAGGATCCGTTTTTTGGGGGTTATTGCTCTGACGGGTCAGAGGAAGGGCAAAATAATCTGTGACGTCAACACAAACTTACTGCTGACACCCTCTCCACTCTGTCGGGGGGCTCTACTTGTATAAGCGTTTAATAGAACAGGTTCTGTAGACATCTATGTGGAATCAGCTGACGACGGTGTAAAAGGAGTGCGCTTCTTCTTGGCGCTAACATCGACCTGTAAGGCTGACTGAGTTCATACTTGAGTTATTTGGTCAGTTTTGGCCCCGTAACTGCCCAAATAAGTGAAGTGTGCAGTGATTCTAAGAGCGACGTCTGTCATCTGCATGTTATATGGACTCACAGTATTATTTCACTACCATAGCAGACTCCCTATGCGTGTTACTGCAAGGCACAGTGTTCTACACCACTATAAAGGCTCTCTGCAGCCCGGAAATAGCAGTTTTTTAACGCGATTCGCCGCGAATAAATTTGGATTGAAGCGAATTTTTTCAAAAAATTTGGCGAACCGGCCAAATCGAATTTTTGAAAAATTTGCTCATCTCTAGGCTACACGTTTCAGACTACAGAGCGTCCTTTCTCATGACGCCAATGCCAGATGTGTCTGGCACCAGCTTGTTCCCTTCTCCCCCCATTGCGAACACATGCAGTCTTAGCTGAGCCAGGAGTGCATGTGTATTGGGGTGTCAGGAGTAATAATTGTTGTCCAAATAAACATTATAGCCAATAGCTATCTCAGGTGTAGGCCACTTTAAAGAGGACCTGTAACCTCTCCTTACATGTCTTTTTAAGCAACTACTTGCATCCCCCTTGTAATAACATTTGTGGTAGCATCTAGTCTTATGACTATATGATGTCCCATTCCTTTATTATTCCTGCTAGAAGCAAATATTTTATTACTAGCAGTTTACAATGAAGGTCCAGATGGGTATTACCATTTGGGTGGTGTCCCTGCACAGTTTGTACACAATCCGTCACCGACAGCACTGATTAGATAATGTCAAACACGCCCCCAACGGGTAACACCCATCTGGACCGTCACTGCAAACTGCTATGAATTCATTCATAACTTATAACAGGAATAATACAATAGCACAACAGAGACTGGCACATTGCCCCACGTGTGTTTGCCTTGTTCAGAGTGTTCCTTTCATCGGGCGACTATTTGGTCAACCCCATAAATAGAATCTTTTGTCAGAGCTTTTGACATTTAAAGGGGTTGTCTCACTTCATAAAATGGCATTTATCATGTAGAGAAAGTTAATACAAGGCACTTACTAATGTATTGTGATTGTCCATATTGCTTCCTTAGCTGGCTGGATTCATTTTTCCATCCCATTATACACTGCTCGTGTCCATGGTTACGACCACCCTGCAATCCATCAGTGGTGGTCGTGCTTGCACACTATAGGAAAAAGCACCTTACCTACGTGTGCTCCCACGGTCCTGGCCACCAGAGAGACTAGTGCTTTTTCCTATAGTGTGCAAGAACAGCCACTGCTGATGGATTGCAGGGTGGTCGTAACCATGGAAACGAGCAGTGTATAATGGGATGGAAGAATGAATCCAGTCAGCAAAGGAAGCAATATGGATAATAACAATATAATATTAAGTGGCTTGTATTACCTATTTCTGCATAATAAGGAGACAACCACCTTAAGGCCTCATGCACACGACCGTTGTGTGTTTTGCGGTGCGCAAACCACGGATCCGCCAAACACGGATGGCGTCCGTGTGCGTTCCTCAATTTGCGAAATGGCACGGACAGCCTTTAATATAACTGCCTATTCTTGTCCGCAAAACACAGACAAGATTAGGACAGGTTATATTTTTTTTTGCGGACCACGGAACAGAGCAACGGATGCGGAGGGCACACGGAGTGCTGTCCGCATCTTTTGCAGCCCCATTGAAGTGAATGGGTCTGCATTCGAGCCGCCAAAACTGCGGCTTGGATGCGGACCAAAACAACGGGCGTGTGCATGAGGCCTTAGGGAAATAACGCTGCAATAGCTTGACAACTAATGCGCTCCATTTTAAAAACCTATTTGTGCCATGGCTGCCAGTTCTGGTTTATTCCAAATGCCAATGTAAATGATTATAAATTATTACAGCATTGATATTTCTTTGGCACATCATTGCGCGTATTTCTGCTGGCCCCCTGGACATCAGCTCATCATTTTCAATCATTATCTTGGCAGGCATGATATTAAATCAGTGTTCGGCGTTTGCCCCGAGCCAAACATAACCTTACCCCACCTCTGAGACTTGGCTCTCTGCACTGCAATCATTGTCATTCAATCTCAGTCTGATTCATGGCACTGAAGTCAGTGATATTCTGCGAGGAAGCTGGCTGAACTCTCCACATATGTGCTCAATATGTGCAGAGTCCTGGAGATTAGCGCACAGCTCCACTGGCGCTCAAGAGTTTGCAGGACTTTGCTTCAGCAGACAAGAAGACGACTGCTCAAATCCCTGGCTAGGTGCACTGCATTCTGATTCATGTGATCGATTAAGAGCTGATCTGGCTTCCCTCACCCTTCACGTATTGAACATTTATACCGTTTTTCCATATCTGAAGGATTTCAGACACCCTGCAATACTGTTCTCATTGTGAGACTTTATTTTATTTTTTGTAAATTCCCAGAAATGTAAAATTAGACAATAGGTATTTAAAGGGATTCTGTCACCAGGATTAACGATATAGCGATATTTATGCTCTGTGTGTGTTAGATTCTTATAAAAACCGATCTTATTGATATGTAAATTCCCTCTGTCAGGAGCCCAAGGGGTTGTCCCGCGATATGTTGGAGCCCAGCCGCGCCCATCGATCCGGAGCCCAGCACCGCCTACCACTTAATTTATTCACTCCACTATCCCTGACGTCAGTTCTTCTCAGTGCCGTAATCTCGCGCAGACGCAGTGGACACTGCAGTCTGCGCCCGTGCTGACTACTGTGATGCAGGTCTTTGACAAGTCAACTGCGCATGCGCCGGCTCCCTCTGCGCGAGATTACGGCACTGAGAAGAACTGACGTCAGGGATAGTCGAGTGAATAAATGAAGTGGTAGACGGTGCTGGGCTCCGGATCGATGGGTGCGGCTGGGCTCCAACATATCGCGGGACAACCCCTTGGGCTCCTGACAGAGGTAATTTACATATCAATAATATCGGTTTTTATAAGAATCTAACACACACAGAGCATAAACAGTGGCATCATTTTAAACGCTGCATGGAGACCTGAATCAATTTGGCTGAATCAGTCCTGAATCGAATTTGAAGAAATGTGCTAATCTCTATCTGCCATTGACTGGATTTAGTACATGCTGGATATTCTAATGAGATTTCAAGAAATTCTGGACTGTGTAATATTGGAGTAAACAATTTCAAGGGGAATGTCCACTATAGACAATCCTCGTGTGTTAGGGAGACCTGGACGCAAGTTTTTAGTTCCCCTGCAGCGCCAACACTGGATAAATGAAGCATTACACAGTGCCCTTTAAAATAAATGGGCTGCCTATGCAATGCATGGATGTGTCAGGTCCTCCAGAGTGAGAAATGCACTTTCTAGTCATTCTTGCCACAGACATTTGGTCCTTGTTGCCAGACCCCCATCTGTTCAACCAGATGACTCTTTTAATCATACTAATCCTTAATAATAACAGATCAGCCTCTCTTCAGCAAATAGTATTTATCATGTAGAGAAAGTTAATACAAGCCACTTGCTAATGTATTGTGATTCTCCATATTGCTTCCTTTGCTGGCTGGATTCACTTTTCCACTGGATTCATTTTTCCATTGAGTTTTTATGTGTGAGAGGGGCATAAGTTGACAGGCAGCTAAGCTCAATCCTAACAATTCATTAGACATACCAGCGATGCCACCGTAGGCTTGGATGAGGAGGATTACTTCAGATGCTGCTAGTTCAGCAGGTACTTAGAGAAAAAATGGCTCCTACATGAGCTCACTTGATGTCACCAAGTCATGTGTACAGTGGCTCCCTAGGGACATACATGGAATTGTATTCTAGCTAACTAAACTGATTGAACAGACAACCACTAGGTGGAGCTATTACACCTGGAACACAAAGCATAATACATATGCAACATAAGAAATATCGCTGAAGGCATGACTCGGTATTGCAGCCTTGGCCTATTCACGTGAGTGGGACTGAGCTGCACGTAGGCAATGTGACTGACGAATGTGATGTCACTGGCCTAGGAAGAGGCCGCAGTGCGCATCCTTTTATACTGCTAATCGGTGGGGGTGAGTCGGACCCCCACAATCAAATATGATGACCTATACTGAGGAGAACCCCATTAATATAGAATTTGATAATCCAGAATTACCAAAAACCTTGCTGCCATTCCCATTCAACTGATTCAGGAAAACTCTGAAGCAGAAGCATTGGACCCCAAACCCCTTTGGCACCGTACAGATATTTTCAGCAGTAATCAGTAATAGAGTTTAATGCTATTGAGTTTAAGGGTGATTTGCTCTGCCAAAAAAAATAATTTTGTCTACTGCAAGACGTTTTTGTTATTCCAGTGGTAGACATTAGCATAGTTTACTCCCCTGTAGGCGCCAGTGAACTTTACCCCACTTTCCACTTGTCAAGGGCACCGCAGTGTTATCTTTGTATGCCTTTATAATGCATGTGCCCCGTATTTACCTTTGTTAGTCACTTACAATGCAAATGACACCTAGAAATTCCCATGAAGGACAGAGGTAGCAATAAGGCACCTACCTTGTCTAGGTCACTTACTTTTTATTTTGCTAAGCTGATGTTTTTAATGAACTTTCCAGAGGATAGTTATCCAGTGGACATGTGTAATAGTAATGTGAACATGCTACCCGCAAAGCTGCTTTAAAGGGGCGGTCTATTTTAGAAACCCCATTTTGATATACAGAGTAATGGCGCGAGGCTCCCTGTTCTCTTGGCCAGATGGGAAGCAGTTTCAAAGAGTGTCTCTTTTTCTCTTCCTCTCTTCCTGCCTTGTCTTGGATTACACAGCCAACCCCTTGACTTGAATTGTCACCATGTAATACCTCATTCACCCTGTGTTGGCGCCGTTGGGAAACGGAACATTTGCTGCCAGGTTTCTCTACCGATTACAGGTGCTTGCTGGGGATACATTGTAATCGGCTTATCCAGGGACACTTGGATATGGGGATGAATCTCATCAATACTAATGGTAATTCGCTAAACATGAATTGGCATTGCATGATAAAACTCAGTCCACCTTCAGGCAGCCACCACACAGGGGGAGCTCACTGCATAAAAATTGTTATAGTTCCTAGGTGCACTGAATATTTTTGCCTTGTTCTCGGCATCACTGCATCCCGGCAGGATGTTTACATGCAGAACTTCCTGTTTCTTTGTCAACTTCTTGCTAGGTTTGCCAACAAATCCCAGCATGATTTCCTCTGTAATGTTTCTCAGGGCAGTTCTCTCTGCAGTAATCGCACTCCGATACACCTCCACTCCCCATGTTAGGCAGAGCAAGCTCTGAGAATCCTTACAGTACAAAGTATGCTAGGACTGATCAACAAACTCTGCAGGAAGCTGATAAAAACAGGAAGTTCTGCATGTAAACTTCCTGCCAGGATTCAGTGAAGCAGAGAACATGGAAAGGAAAGTTCTGACATGAAAAACAGGAATGTGGGGCAAAAATATAAATTGTTTGGGGTGCTCTACTATTATGGGACTAGAGTACTCCTTTACGGGCTTTTCCCACTATACGTAGTTGTAGTACATATGCCATAAATGTTTGATGGTTAGGAGCCAGTCAATTGGTACCCAGTGTTACTGTGAACAGGGGTTGCACCAGTGGCGTACATACAATCAATGGGGACCCGGTGCAAAACTGATCCATGGGGCCCCCTCCATCCCCCCATGGGGGATCTGTGGATGACGCACTGTTATGGCGATCTGTGGATGACGCACTGTTATGGGGGGATCTGTGGGATGATCATGAGGCACTGTTATGGGGGGATCTGTGGGATGATGCACTGTTATGGGGGGATCTGTGGATGACACACAGTTATGGGGAATCTGTGGAGGGCACTTATGGGGGATATCTGTGGAGGGCACTTATGGGGGACATCTGTGGAGGGCACTTATGGGGGATATCTGTGGATGACACTGTTATGGGGATATCTGTGGATGACACATATATAGCATCTTATGCTATATATGTGTCATCCACAGATATCTCCATAACAGTGCCATCCACAGATATCCCCCATAAGTGCCCTCCACAGATCCCCCCACAACAGTGCCCTCCATAGATATCCCCATAAGTGCCTTCTAGTAATATATTAGTGGGGGGAAGGGAGGAGGCAGGGACACTTGCGGCGGGGCCGGTGCAGTGCCCAGCGCTGAGCACACAGTTCTGCTGCAGGACATTTTGCTCCACAAGTCTCCTGAGCGGCGGCCGATTCACCACTCCACCACTCCTCACATGGCCGGCAGTCGAACTAGAGCGCCGCTGCCCGCCCTTCTGCTGCTGTGCTGCCTGTGCGTGACATCTCTCCCTCCGTCATGCGCCTCCTGCCCCGCCTGCCTGCTTCATTCATAAAGTGGAAGGAGCAGACAGACGGGGCAGGAGGCGCATAACGGACATGTTTTTGACACACCCACTCACTGACTGTTGGGCGCTCGCATTTTGCAAGCAGCTTGAGCGGCGCGATATGGCTGCGCGGCCGCCCACCCGCGCCACTTAGTTAGTCATAAGGGAACACTAACTGCAGGGGCCAGGGGGGTCCACAGGCGGCCGGGCCCTGGGCCCCTGTAGTGGAGCAACTGCGACCCCTGCGACCTCTGTATGTACGCCACTGGGTTGCACTCTGAACAGGAGATATGGATGCAGTTGGGCTCAGTCACTTCATTGTTGCTCTATCTCCTGTAGGTTATAATGGAATGTACGCTAACCATCACTGATTTAGATCAGCTTAAAGGATAACTGTCGTATATATATTTTTTGGAGTATTGGATTGTGGTGATTAATATCTCCTTGGTGGCCCTATTTCAACTTTTCACTGTGTATTCAATTACCCCATATTCCACATTTTTGTTCCCTGTACTGCCTACTTTTACCTGTGCTTAAAATAGGGTTGCTAGGCATGGTCCGTCTATCTGTTGAAGGATGGAGGACGCAGAAGCAGGCTGCGTGCAAGGTCACATTACTGACAGCCAGGGACTGTAAGTAAATGATTAAAGCCAGGTCCTCCCCAGCAGCTGATAACAGTGCCTGGGCTGTGTGCACTTCTCCCTGTCCCTGCGCTTGGCAGACGCTCCCTCACTCAGCAGAGCTGGAGAATGCAGAGTTGGAGCAGCACAGACCAGGGAAGGGAGATCTGCCATCTGCTCAGTGTATAAATGAAAGCAACATGTGGTAAGAGGACCCCTTTGTGCTGCAGGAGATTAACCCTTTAGGGGGGAGGGCTCTGGTTACTGACACTTTTGGGGGGCTATTGTTACTGGCTAGTGCATGTGAGGAGCTCAATGCATTGTGGGTAGTGAGGGCAGGCGGGATTAGCCTCAGGGTGAGGGCAGTGGCGGCCATCTTAACTGAATAGTGAAATTGCAGTTTTATGCAGACTGGTTGCTAAGGGCTGAATCTAATTAAATATGGGGTAAGTCAGTCTAATAGTAACTGATTCTGGAATATCACGTTATTAGTAACTACATATATGAAAATTGAAATTAGGGTCTAAATGTGACAGTTATCCTTTAAACATTTCTAATAAAAAGTGGGTTCATGTTATTCACCCTGAAAGTGACAAATTCTTTTTAGGTGCCTGTATTTTATTTGTGCAATTATTTCTAAAACATATTTGCTGCCATGTAGATCTGACAATTTTTGACTATCCCAATTTTTTTGTAGGAAACAGGAAATGTAAGCTGCATTTTATTCTTCATCCACTAGAGGGTTTCAAACCCCACAAAAGAAGGTATTGCTTTCGCATTGAGTTCACATCTATGGATTTTACCTTTCATGCTCTCATGGAGTTACTCTGTAATTTGAAATAACATATAGAACCGTTTCAACAACCCTTGGTCGTTTGACAAACCTGTCAGCAGGCACAAACACCATTTATATAGGCTAAACGGAGCAATTCCAATAATAATATTTTATTGCGGAATTATATTATAAGCAGTTTTTCCATGTATACTTTAAAAAACATTTCCACCTAAAACTTAATTTTCTCTTAATTTTTCTTCTTAATGTTCTCCAGCTGTTCTGTACTGTAAAATTTATTATATTCCTTAATTTCCGGGAGAGCAGACAACCATTACAAATCTGGCAGAGGTTGTCACCCAACTTTCCCTGACTCCTGAATGTTCCTAGTCAGGCAGATCTAGTACTGTAAGGACTGCATTATAAAGGATTGAAAGAAGCAGGAAAATCTGCTGGAAATAATACAAGATTTATGTAAAGGTAGCACAGACCTGAGCCTCTGGAGGAGGGTGGTGGGGCGATGTCCTACTGAATACTACTAGAAAGGGCACAGGAGGACAACTTAAAGGAAGTCTGTCTGGAGTCTCTGCATCCTTCCTCTTCCTGCTTCCTGTAAAGGAGAGAGAAAAGTCCAGCTCGATTAAAATGTTACCTTTATTTTTCAGTGCAGATTGAAAGCCAGTTACACTCCAGTCTACATGTTTCGGATCAAGGACAATAGCGATCCTTCCTCTTCCTGCTTCCTCTGCTAGCCCCCGTCTCCTGGACTGACAGGACCATATTCCTGGGTAATCATCTTGCCTGGCCCTGTCAACCAAGGAGGAGAGAGAAAGACTTACAGAGGAAGCGGGAGGAGCAAGGGTGCACACAGTGGCGTGGGCCTGCTCTTGGTGCACTTAACTACTTATTTGCATATGGATAAAAAAGTACTTTTTCTCCCGAATTGCTAAGTTCTTCCATGGGGTACCGATCCATGCCTCTGTTTCGCGTCTCCGTAAATGCAGACCCATTCAAGTGAATGGGTCCGCGATCCGTGATGCGGAATGCACACGGCGGGTGCCCGTGTATTGCGGACTTGCTGTATGCGGGCACAATACGGCCACGGGGGCACAGAAATCAAACTTTTATAATATGCTAATTAGCCTCTAAGGGGGAAAGCAGTGTTCCTCCTCCTAGAGGCTCCGTTCTACCACCTTTGCCGCCTCCCTCCAAGTCCTGAGTGACAGGGCCAGGCAGCGCTCCCATCTGTCTGCCAGCCCTGTGCTCTGGTGAAATCTCGCGCCATTCAGCATTCGGCACAGGCGCAGTGAGGCAAAGAAGCTCGCAGGCTGCCGAATACTGAACGGCGGGAAGGTGGGAGAACGGAGCCTCTAGGAGCAGGAACACTGCCCCCCCCCTCTTCCCCCAGAGGCTAATTAGCATATTATAAAAGTTTGATTTCTGGCGTAACGGGGGCATAGATAAAAGTAGGAATAGGCTGGTTAGGTTTAGCTGACATTAGCACATCGCTAGTGTCAGCTAGCTTAATAGGGTTAAATCTGGTGACAGAATCCCTTTAAGCATAGAAAGAGCAAACAACATCTTCTCTCTGCGTAGGACTATGCATGTCACTGCATCAGACAAATTATCTTTATGGGCACCATGTAATACTTCATTTCTCTGGTGGTGGAGATGCAGGGGAATAAACAATTGCTGCCAGGTTTCCCCACAAAGTATGGCCGATCACCAGAGGATTTTTCTATTTATTGGCATCACCTCCTTTCAGCCTGGGACCCTTGCATGCAGAATTAGTATTAGTAGCAATTTATTAATTTAATCACTGAGTCACATCGACGATGCAGGTTCTACAATGATGGGAGTCAGGCGGATTTTAATCATACTTACCCTATAAATTATTCTGATGTATCAGCAATTAAAATGATGAGCCGGTGAAACAAGAATAACACGAAGGATATAGAGATGCTCGCAAAAGTATTCACCAGCCAGGGCTTTTTTTTCTGTTCGTATACAACAGACTCGGACTGGGGCCCACCAGGAAAATGAATTCTGAAGGGCCACTGTAAAGCTCCATGTAAATATTACCCGCTCACACAGCGACAAGACGCTACATGATTATGGGGGCCCCCGTAGTGACTTTTAGAGGACAGGTCCCTGGGAAAAGAGCATAGAGGCTGGCCTGCTTCTGCACCTAGATGTCAGTATGGTTTTCAATATGAATATAGGCTGAGAGAGAGGCATCCTTATGTATCTATATGTAGCACAGTCAGTACCAGGTGACACTTGTGCAGAGGGTGGGGAACTAGGTGCCCATCGGGGGATGCACCCGTTCCCATGTGGACCAGTTTGAGCCTGTATTACAGCCTGAATTTAAAAAAAAAAAATATATATATATTTTATTTTTTTTATGCTGGGTGAATGGGTATTTGGGTGCAAGACAGGAGAACAGGGGGCTGGATAGGATGCGTAGACCAATGACCAGGCCTTGGTTATGATAAAAATACATGGGGTAATTTATCAAACTGGTGTAAAGTAGAACTGGTTTAGTTGCCCATAGCAATCAACCAGATTCCACCTTTCATTTTTGACAGTTCCTTTGAAAAATGAAAGGTGGAATCTGATTGGTTGCTATGGGCAACTAAACCAGTTCTACTTTACACCAGTTTGATAAATTACCCCAAAGGTCTTTTACTGAATAGATGATGGGTGTCACCATGCAAATACAAGCATTAGACCCAGTTCCCAACTGTTTCACAGAGTATATTTTCCCCAAACGCTGTGTATAGGGGATGGCTACTCTCTCTAACCATTCGTCTCTTCCTGTCTGTAACGATCTGCACAATAATACACTTTTTTTATCCCATACAGTAAATGTTATTAAAAAAATAAAATTTTAAATACCAAAATTGCTGCTTGAGGGTTCATTCAACCTTACGAAGAATGCAATAAAAACTATAAAAAATGTATGTAAATTTGGTATTCATGTAAGGCTACTTTCACACTCGCGTTTGGTGCGGATCCGTTCAGATAATACAACCGTCTGCATCCGTTTGTATTATCTTTAACATAGCCAAGACGGATCCGTCTTGAACACCACTGAAAGTCAATGGAGGACGGATCCGTTTTCTATTGTGTCATTGTGTGTCAGAACGGATCCGTTTGGCTCAGTTTCGTCAGACGGACACCAAAACGCTGCAAGCAGTGTCCGCCTCCAGAGGTGAATGGAGACGGAACGGAGGCAAACTGATGCATTCTGAGCGGAGCCTTTTACATTCAGAATGCATTAGGGCAAAACTGATCCGTTTTAGATCGCTTGTGAGAGCCCTGAACGGATCTCACAAACGGAAAGCCAAAACGCCAGTGTGAAAGTAGCCTTATCATACTGCCCATGCATGCTGAATGCCATAGACACAAATTGAAAATGTGGCGGAATTGCTGAGTTTTTTTTTTTTTCTTCTTCATGCCATCACCACCCAAAAGCTATTAAAATACAGAAAAAATAAATCTAATTTTTAGTATTATAATGTAGTGCCACATCACATAGATAAGACCCCCCTGACTTAGGGGTGTCAATTTTTCTAATACCTTGTAATTCAAAATGTGAACACTAGGGGGGGAATTAAGGCAAGCATGTTGGAATTACAGGGTATTAGGAAAATTGACATATAAAAAGATACAACATAATAAATAGTATTAAAGGTAAATTATATATAAAATAATTGGCAGATGATCACTACATTGACAGCAACAGACGTCACAACAGATAAAACATCAAACAACTTCTTTTTTTTCTCACCGTCCAGAACGTTTCTCCACAGAAGCAAAAAATCGCCAGCAAATCTGGGGCTTCGAGCTGTCTCGTATCTGTCTCGGGGAAAGCTGGGCACATACTATGACTGTCATCACATCTCCCACAGAGGTTGTCACCAAGCTTTCCTGGGCTCCTGAATGACAACTTTGGCTAGTTAGGTAGGTGTGTGTATACACTCCATTATAGCCTGGCAACTTATATGAAAGCTGCAATATCAGCCGTATTTGTCACCCAGCTTTCCTAGGAACAGATAGAAAATATGGCTGAACAATTATTATTTTTTGTTTATTTTAGTATTTGTTTTTACTTTGGGAAAAACTACAAGGGGTTTATGAGTTAAAAAAGCATGCTTGCAGGAAGAGCGCCACCCTGGCTCATGGACAGTGTCTGGTATAGCAGCATTCAAGAAAATGGGGTAAGCTGCGGTCATGCCTATTTTTCTCACATAAACCTCAATTACAATCCTCATTTCTGGGGTATTATATTATAATTTAATATATCATTCAAAGCAGGGGCAGACAGCAAGTGACTCCCCAGGCCACCTACCCCTGAGCTCTGCATTGACCCCTGACCTTTCCTTGTGGACCTGATTAATTGCCGATAGCCACAGGGGGGGCACACTGTTGTTTAGTTTCCAATTTATCCCCGGGGACAACTGTGATAAAAAAAAAAAAAAAACTCCATACAAGCAACAGTTAAATCTGCATTTATCATGAACGGCAGGAAGCTCGGCCCCTGGAGCTGAAAGATCCCAATCCAGTTAATATGTACATCCCACAGCAACTATTGACCAACACATACACACTTGCCCTTTAAGACGTGGACACACAGGGAAACAGTTTTTTTTTTTATCTTAAGTTACATTAGTATTGTTATAAGAGGTGTTTTTTGCCTTTTGTGATGGTATTGTACTGGCAGTTAGGCTGGAAAAAAAGGATCCACCTTTCCTTGTATTTCTTCTGGATCCACTCCTGACTTTGGCACAAAAAACTGCCACGGAAAAAAAAAATGTGTGCATGTGTGATTCCAACCTTAGGGGTCAATCCCAAACGGCTTTTACAGCAGAATTTTGGCACCAAAATTCTGCCTGCGGGCGTGTCCTTTCTGCCTCCCAAACATCTCAATGGGAGGCAGCGCTGACGATCGTAGAGCGGCGACTGCGCAGAGAAGAGACATGTCCCTTCCCGTTGTGGACACGGCGTTGACGCCGCTCCATGAACTTCAGTGCTGCCTCCTATTCAGATGTCTGGAAGGCAGAAAGGACATTGGTGTTCGGCTAAATTTTGGAGGCTGTACGTGCCAAATTTGCGCTGTAAAAGCCATCGTGTGAATGTCCCCTAAGAGTGCTTTTAGCTGAAAGTCTATAGGAAATATGAAACACAGGACACAATGTTTTTGTACATTATTTTTTTTTATCCTTCCAATAGTAATAATTGATAGCATGCAGTATCAGCGATGTATAGGAGAATAGAAGAATGGCGCATGTTTGTTCGGGTCCCTACATACATGAGTTTGGCACTGGTGTTTTTACCACTACAAAAATAAACACAGTAAAAACTGCTTGCAACTTTTTGGCTATCTGCATTTTCTGGCTGCATTGCTTTTGGCGGTTTTCTTTTTTTTTCCAACAGTGTCTCACCACTATATCGCCAAAACAGAAAAGAAGATACCAGACCGAAAATGACATATTAAAAACCTCTTTGTTAGAACACCATATCAAAAAAAGTAACGCCAAGAATTGATACAGATTAAACAAGAGGGTGAGGCTGCATCCGAAATATGCATGTAACATCATACTGATCCAAAATAAAATGGCTGCACACCATTATACATACAAACAATAGAGCTAAGAAATGGGGGTCATTCTAAATAAAAGTGGTACAATACCGACTATAAGTGAGTTAATGGAAGCTCTTAGCGCACATATTTGATCAAACGTGTGTCGGGCCCATCTACCAGGCGTCAAGGTGGCTTTTTTTATAATCGTGCTTGCTTCATGGAGATGCACCTGTGATCCTGAAGGTTCTAGTCTAAATTCTCTTGTAGTATATATTGAGGGTAGCGCCTCTTTTAGACTGAACGCGCCCATCTACCTGGAACTTCTGAGCAGAGTACCTATGTAGCGGGTTCCTACACTGCCCTGAATATTGTAGGCTTAGGTAAGTACAAAGAGAGGCAGTATACTAGTGTTAGGGCCCCATCTGCGGAAGCCACCTTGACGCCTGGTAGATGAGCCCGACGCACGTTTGATCAAATATGTGCGCTAAGAGCTTCCATTAACTCACTTATAGTCGGTATTGTACCACTTTTATTTAGAATGACCCCCATTTCTTAGCTCTATTGTTTGTATGTATAATGGTGTGCAGCCATTTTATTTTTTATAATCCTGCTTGCTTCATAGAGATGCACCTGCGATCCTGAAGGTTTTAGTCTAGATTCTCTTGTAGATCATACTGATCCAGTAATACAGTAAACAGGCCGGTGCGCAGGATAAAGGCTGAAAAGTCACAACTCTGAACCCCTGCATCATAAGTACAAAAGCAGAGCTCACCCACCACACCCAACATAAGTTTCACCGACGGCTTACCACCAGTGTTTTCTTCATGGTGTTCTTACCCTATAAAGAAGGTGATGTGAAAACAGCTGAGAAAAAAACGCCATGAGCTCCGATCAAAGCCCCCGGCGGCTGTTCTCGGAACTGCCTGCTCCCGGTGACCGCATTTGATTTTAGACCGGCTCCCGGCACAGGTAAGGGCTTACCTGTGCATCGCCAGACTGGTGATTCTAGATGGCAGCCCGCATGTGTTCACTGGCCATCACTGTTCATATCTGGAGCTGGCGTTTTTACAGCAGTACTTTTTTCGGACGGACGGAAATGGCTCAAATGGATGCCAAATGTGCATAACTGATGCACAGGATCAGTTTTCTTTTTACAGGATACATTTCATTTTTTTGTGTTGGATCAGAAGAACGGGAACTGAAACAGTGAGATGAACTTTCCCTAAGATTGCTGGGTCTCCACAGTGATAAGTAGGGAGACTACACAGAAGAAGGACTGGCACTACTACTGCTGGTGTACAATCTATGGGCCACTTACTTCCATGGATGGACGGATAGGGCTATGTAGTGGTGCTCTACCGGTAGATGGAGAAGCAGAGAGGAATCCTTGGCACTCATCATGCCATGGATGCCTCTCTGCTTCTCCATATACTGACTAGTAGGGGGGACCTCAAGCCCACAATCCTCCTGACCTGCAGCAGCAGTGAGGGGAGTTGCAAAGAGGGGCAGGGTATCCTCCTAATACAAATCTATATCTATCGCTTGTCCTGAGGAGAAGAAACAGGAGACTGAAGGCCTCTGCATTAGGCCTCATTCATGCGTCCTTGATGACATCAGTGACAAGATTGTAAGTGGTTCATCCATGAAGATGTCCGGGAAGGATCCGTGTTTGGTCTAGGTGTCCTCTGTATTCCATGGACATCTCCTATAAACAGTCTGTGAAAACTATGGACCAAACGCGGATGGCATCCAGGTTGTGTTTGTGGTTTTCATGGATCCATAGGCTAGGCCTAAAGAAGGTGCCAGTCACAGGGCGAGCTGCTTTGTGCTTTTTCCATTAAAAATCAATAGCGGCTGATGACGAATCTGCGTTCGCCTGCAGAGATGACATAACGTTTACACAGTCTTTCCCTTTAACTGGATTTTCACATGGACTACACCCTTAAGCTGCAACTTCAATGTAATGGAAACACTGATGTATACATTACGGATTAACCGATGCTGCCTTTTTGGCTTCACTTGTGATGTTAGCAATGGAAAACCTAACACCTTTCATCACTTCTCATTACAGGGGAAAAAAACAACTGCTCGGGAAAAAAAATAATCAAATGTAATCTTAAAGAAGCAGAAAAGACTTTACTATGTTACATAAAGGTTGAGTGTTTGTTTGCTCCCACAGAGCATGAACGGGGCAGATATGCACGTGTTCGCTAATCCATCTACTCTTAGCTTAGATCGTGCAGCAGTACAGTGGTTATCTAATTATTATTTTTTGCCTGCAGTACCCATTTAATTTTGGTTTAAAATGCTTAAAGGGGTGTAAGAAGGTACACGGAATCATCATGGATGATAGGTACGTGTCACCGAGATTCCTCGCCTCGGTGGAGTAAGAGACGGTTTTTATGTGTCAGCAACAGTTGCTGTTTGACACCTTAATACTTAGTATGGCTGTATAGCTGATCCGGGATGGCTCTTATTGGGAGTAGTCAAAGTGCTGGGTGGGTGTCTACCCCCTATGTTCCAGGCCGGGTTTTGCCAGGCCTAAAAACCATCCAGCACTGCCAGGTGAGGAGGATTACCTCAGTCTGACAGTGGAGGTCAGAAGGTGTGTGTGCTGGGATCTGAGGCTTGTGCCGTGCTGGAGGGCTGAGACCCGTCTGTAAGGGAAACAGGCCCCCTAAAAAGCCTGCTATGGACTGCTGGAGGCAGAACTGCCAACAAGGTGATTTTTGGTATGTGGACTTTCCATTGTGTGTGAACTAACACCAAGACTGTGTTAGTTCACACACTTTATGTGTGAATAAACACGGAAGTTTGATTTAAGAACTGGTACATTGCCTCTGTACTGTGTCCGCACACCTTGTCTTCCAAAGCGAATCCCCACAGGGGCTATCCCCCAAAAAGTATGTAACACAGATCCACAGGATAGGTGTTAAATATGGAATCACTGGGGTCCAATCTCTTGGACTGCTAGTAATCCTAAGAATGACAAGTCCCCAAGTCCACTCTTTGATCGACATTGTAGGGCACATGTTGGTCCACTGCTCCATTCATTTCTATGGTACGGAAGGAGGGCTGTCCATGTCAGCCCCCTAGAAATGAACTCCATTCAGAGAGGGGACTCAGGGAATCATCATTCTCAGGATCCAAGATGTTTTCTCACATCCAGAGCTGCATTCAGAATTCTACTAACTTCCTGTTAGCAAAAAGCAGTGCCTTGTGGGAGCACAGATGACTGTTATGTAGTTACGGTGTCCATAATCGTTAGAGGTCGTCATCATGAACAATTTAACTTTTCAGCGAACGGTTGGTAGGAAGGTGGCAAAGAGGTCTTATCTGTTTCCAAGATCAACCAGCAGGGTTTTGAATGGTGATGTATTCAATCTTGCTGAACCACAAGATGTACTGGTAAATGGACCTCCGTGCTGAGGCTTTATCTTTGGATACATTGACTGAATGCAAATCTCTCATTTGTACTCTGCAGGCCATGGTGAGATAAGCCTCAATATGCCTAGATGGAATAGGCATACATAAACATTATGGCTACAGCTCCAAGGGCAATATAATAGCAAAAAGCCTCCTTAACATCAAGAACATAAGGGGCAAGTTTATGAAGTCTTCTACTGCCCATTGTCCACTTTACTATAGTAGTGTGCACCATATCTTCAAATGTTGGCAAAAAGCTTACGTACTGTGCACTATATCAGTGGGGGTTGAGGTGGTCCTAATTTAATTCAGTCTGAAGCCAATTACTTTCCCCAGGGTTTAGTTTTTTTATGGGTTGATCTACAGTGATCCCATTAGACCACATTGATGACATGTCCATTGATAACAGCAGTGGACGTCCACATGATCTGTATCTGTTATGAGCAGGGACAGTTGTAGGATGACTGCACATTTCTCCTGCAGTGGACTGGGCTTCAATTTGGATTACTATCTGCTTCTGCAATCACAGTTATGTAACGTTTCTAGGCTTCAATGCAAAATCTGTAACAGGGTCCCTCAATTACCATGTGTCATTCGTAAAACTGGTGCCTACATATGTGGCAGAGGAGCCTATGGGACCCCTTAGGCAGGGCTGGGTGCAACGATTATCTGTGCCCCCCTTATAGCTATGACCCTGATTATTGGACACACATTATAATTAACTTTTTTTTTCAATACGGATTTTGCTGATATCACAGGTGACTCCGATGATGTCATCACAATACCAGAATTCATCTGTGTCACTGGGGCCTAATGGTGTAATTGATCTGTGTACCCAACACATTGAAATCCATTTAGCAGAAGTGCAACGGCTTTAAGCCAACAGGTTTTCTGTACTTTGGGAAGACAAACCTCTCAGTGAGGAATATTTACTTCTCATCACTGTGTTTGACTTGCAGCAGTGTAAAGTAATGAAGTTGTGGGAGATAATTAACACGAGGTGTTTTATGAAAAAACAAAGTGAAGGAGGCACAGGGGACTCTCAGCCATAGGATCTCTGAAGTTTCAGTGGGTTGACTCAACACAACCCCTGTCTAGATGCCCTCTAGGGACATATGGACATCTTAGATGGATATGAGCCAGAGCAGAGAGCAGCTCTCTAGTCCTGCCGCTGTGGTAGTGACCATGACATGGTTGTAAGTCCGCACCTTAAGTACCCCTTTGATAACAAGCAGGGCGGCTTTGCATAGAGAAGGGGTTGTCCTCATGAGACAACAACCATAACAAATAAGGTTTGGCCTTATAGCATTAAAATTATGGTCACAACGTGACTTCAATTGGAGAAAAAAGGCTGCAGGCGACCGTGTGACTAGTGGTTGAAAGGTTGCTTGAGGTTCCCCCCCCCATAGGGAAAAATTTGAGGTGGTGGTCATTTCTTGAATTGATTTCTGAAACCAACTACTGCTGCTTTTAATAGACACATACTACCTAGAAACACCTACTATATGGATCTTCCATAGTTGGTGGCCATGTTCCAGGGCTGTTTTGTAACAAAAAATGTTACAAAACTGATATAAAACACTATTTCATTCTTTGCAGTATCAGCCCCTGTGAAGGAGCCCCCCTGCTCCTACACCTCCTGTCCTGGAGCTGAAGCACACACTGTGACATGACAAGGATACACTGTCACTTCAAGGAACATCTTCAGGCGCCTGGAGCCGGGCACATCAGGACTGACAGCAGAGACATGGAGGATTCCCAGAACAGAAAGGCTCCTGGAACAGACCATCACATTGCCTATAAAGGTTCTTCCCCAACTTTTCACAGACCCTGAATGGCATAGAACTCTACACTGTTGTACACAGCTACATCCCCTGGACCCCTCTCATAGTTCATTGCCTGTGTGTCAGTTTTTACTGTATTGCTTGCGTTTTATTCATAGCTCCGGATGAACAGGCTATTACCAGGAGGTGCTTGAAGTCATGCTGTGGTGCTCTATACTGTTGGGCTTTCTATATAGACTGGACGTTCTGTCCATTATAGGGACCAGAATAGATAAGTGCACACTATAGAGAATGAATGCTAGGGCAGGGTCCTGTGTCACGGATCAAGGTCTCACATTACCATATAATTCCCAAATAACAGGACCATAGAGTAGTCACATAACTGCATACCGACCCCAAATAACATTACCATATAATCCACAAATAACTCTGCCATACAGTTCCCACATAGCGTCTGCATAACATTACCATATAATTCCCAAGTAATAGTGCCATATAGCGCTCACATTACATTTCCATACAGTCCCCAAACATTACCATATAATTCCCAAATAACAGTACCATCCAGTAGTCACAAAAACAGTGCCATACAACGCCCAAATAACACTTCCATACAGTGCCCAAAGAACATTACTGCATCATTTCCACATAATAGTGCCATATAGAACCCAAATAACATTAACATATAATTCCCAGATAAAAGTGCCCACATAGTGCCATATAGTCCCCAAGTAACACTGCCATATAATTCCCAAATACCATTACCATGTACAGTGCCCACGTGTTCATAGTGTCTACACAGCGGTGCCACACAGTGCCCATTGCCCAGACATGACTATGTAATCTACTACAATATGGCCCCTCATGGACGCCCACTATCTGTGTGGGGCTGATTTTAGTAGATTAGATGGCACTGCTATGTAAGGACAGTCCCCAGCTCTCCAGTCCTCTGCTCGGGTCTATAACCCAGTCCAAGGGTCCTCACCCAGCTTTCCCAGCCTCCTGAACAGCAGAGCGGTCTCTAGCTAGGCTTACAAGGGCTGACAACCTATGCTGGGGCTTCCATGGAGACCATATTGGTTGTCACCCAGCTTTCCCAGCCTCCCGAACAGCAGAGCGGTCTCTGGCTAGGCTTACAGGGGCTGACAACCTATGCTGGGCTTCCATGGAGACCATATTGGTTGTCACCCAGCTTTCCCAGAGACTTCAGCACTGCTACATGTGCACAGCTCACAGGAGACAGGTCTGACTCCCAGCTGCTAAACGTGGCTTGTAGCGAGTCCTTTCATGCAGACAGCCCTGAGGGAGGGTGGAGGCAGGAGAAGGAGTGTGCGTCTCCTGTGCGGGGGGAGGGGACCAACTGCAGGCGGCCGCCGCTCGCACACAGTAGTGAGACATCCCCGACACTGTACCCGTCAATCAGGCTTAATGGGGTATAAAAGCTGCCTGCCCCAGCCCCGTGCGAGCAGCCCAGAAAGTTACCCGCCTGCCCTGTGACCGGGGGGCAGCGCACTGACTATGCGCAGCCTGGCACTCTTCTGTAGGGCACTGCTGCTGTCATCGACTCCCAGAAGTGGATGGTAAACTTTGCAAGGGACTGGCACGGAGGCATCAGCATGGATTGGAGGTGTCTGGGCAAGCTGCTACTTCTGCCAGTGCAGATAGTCCTGTGTGTGCTGAGGGCAGCCGCCTGCCTGGTAGTGCCCACCCGGCTGAGAGATCTGCGTGGGGACACCGTGCTCATCACTGGCGGGGGCAGGGGCATAGGGAGGCACTTGGCCAGGGAGTTTGCCAAGCAAGGAGCTAAGAAGGTAAGTGGTGCCCATATTACACATAGGCTAGCAGTCTGTATAATGTGTGCTGTGCCCGCTGCGGGGGTGAATGCCCAAGCTGGCATGGTCTGCGCAATATATATATCACTGCTAGAAGCCCTGGCATGATGAACCACCGAATAGTAGAGAAGTGTTAGTAGCCTGCTCACAGACTGGCATTGTGCAAGGAGCACTGGCATGGCTTACCATTTTGTTGCATAGTCTGCGCAGCACCCGCTTAATGGAAAGCATACCCAGGCTGGCATATGTTTAATGTCAACATAAGAAGCATTGGCATGACCTTGTATTTCAGTGCCTACCAAGACTGGCATGAAGCCCTCACTGTAATGCATACACAGACTGGCACTGGCATTAGGTGCATCACCTTCAGTAACTGCCACCAATACTTACTCTGATGTTTACCCAGACTGACACTGGCATGATTTAGGGATGTTTGGTTTCAATACAAGAGACTGACATATGCATGGCATGGCATACCACCGATTTGCATGGCAGTCTCTGTTCCCTTCACTTACAGTGCAGAGCCAGGTTGGCACAGTTGTAAAACTGATGTGACCTGCTACATATGTTGTAATGCACATCAATACTTGCATTAGCTAAGCAGGAATAGGGCACAAATTGGCACTAGCTGCTACCCAGGCTATTGTCTGCAGATAGCATGGCATTAACTCTAGACCACAGCTGTTTACTCCAATGCAGTTTCTATGGCACTGTGTGGGTTAAACTGTCTATTAATAAGAAGAGGGTATAATGTATATTTGTATATATATTATTATTTTTCTTAACCCCTGAAACAGATTCCCATTGGTCATCTATAGCCAACTTTCCCCCTGGCATCTGTTGCCTCTTGTTGACTTTGTTGTGTAGACTTTGTTCTCCCATTCTTGACCCCAGCCCAGGTCCTAGAGTGAGCAGACCTGTCTGGCAGCTTGTGGGTTATTCAGTTCTTATGTCTGCTTGGATAGTTGAAGACGAGCCAAGACGGTCTGAGATCACTTACACCTTCTTTGCCTGTCTTAAGTGGCGTCAAGGTTTAGACAGGAGAGGTGACTGAAGGCTGAGGTCATCTGGAAAAGCCCCAAACTGCATTGAGTCTTCAGGGCAGGTTACCTGAGCACTTTCCGTCCTGCCCCTGTGAAATGTTTGGTTTGCATGTTGCTCGGTACAAGGTCCAGGTTGAGGACGCAACATGATCTCTAGACCCTAATGTTTGACTTCTATCTCTGTGTACTGAGAATGAACCACCCGCTTGTTGCAGTCAGGTGCTTCAACCTCATGATCCAGTCCAGAAATAGATCTGGGCGGAACATAAGATCTTGTCAGAGAGGAGGACCCAGTATTTAAAAAGATAGAACAACCCCAGGCAGTCCTTCCATCATTCATTCATGATAGTCTTCCTGTTTCAGAAGAATGTATACCTGACGCCATACGTGGTGGGCCTGCAAGCGGCGCCACAAAAATAGTTTGTCTTCCTTACGTCAGTACTTGAGGAACTTTTTGTAGGATTTGGAAGATCGTAGCACATCAAAAAGGAGTATTTAGACAGTGATTATTGGTCTTAGGGTACTTTCACACTAGCGTTTTTATAGTTTCCGGCATTGAGTTCCGTCCTAGGGGCTCTATACCGGAAAAGAACTGATCAGTTTTATCCCCATGAATGGAGAGCTATCCGTTCAGGATGTCTTTAGTTCAGTCTTTTTGACTGATCAGGACGGAGAAAATACCGCAGCATGCTACGGTTTTATCTCCGGCCAAAAAAACTGAACACTTGCCGGAATGCCGGATCTGGCATTTTTTTTTACATTGGAATGTATTAGTGTCGGATCAGGCATACAAAGTACCAAAATGTAAAAGAATAAATGCCGGATCCATTTTTCCGGATGACACCGGAAAGACTGATCCGGTATTTGTAAGACAGATTAGGATCCTGATCAGTCTTAGGCCCCATTCACACGGCCGCAATTTCGTTTCGCATTTTGCGTAATGGAATTGCGGACCCATTCATTTCTATAGGGCCGCACGATGTGCGGCCTGGCTCTGGAAATGCGGACCCCCACTTCCGGGTCCGCATTTCCGTTCCCAAAAAAGATAGAACATGTCTTATTCTTGTCCGCAATTGCGGACAAGAATAGGCATATTCTATTAGTGCCGGCAATGATGTGCGGTCCGCAGAATGCGGAACGTACATTGCCGGTGTCTGTGTTTTGTGGATCCGTAAAACACACTACGGATGTGTGAATGGACCCTTAAAATGCCATCAGTTGGCATACGTTTTGACGGATCCAGCTGGCAGTTCTGTTGACGGAACTGCCTTGCCGGATTCCTCTGACGCAAGTGTGAAAGTAGCCTTACACAAGCACTGCTAAGCATAACCCCCGGTTATGGGAGAAAATTTTCATTTCACCTGATCCTTGTCTCCCCCGACATCACCTGTTTTGGAAGAGTCAGGAGCTTCCCACGCGCTTTGGCATGTCGGCCGAACTCCACGTGTTCAGCTGACTTATTTTAAAACTGCACCACACGTCCATAGGTTGTATATGGTATTGCAACTCAGTCTAAAGGTGCCCATACACCTTCAATAGCAGTCATCAAACACTCAGCTGATGGTTACATTTCCAACACCCTCTGTTTGACCAAGCCTGAGAGATGAAAGCCGCGGGCAGGCACCTTCGGCATCAGCTTATCTCCCAGAAGAACAAAAGGATTGGGTGTTGAAATTCAACATCATCAGTCAAGCTAGAATCTGGAGCTCTCCATAAACATTAGATTATCGGCAGGTTCGGCCAGAAATAGTTTATGGGGGTCTTAACTCCAGTGCAGCTGAGTTGCAGTATCAGGCACAACACGTGGACAAGCATGGTGCGGTGTCTGGAAGAAAGCAGCCAAGATAATCTAATTCTGGACAACCCCTTTAAGTCTCAGGTCTACTTGACACAGATCCAGTTTTACTCTCAGACGTTCAAAGCTTGGCATAGTCAAGCACTGATACCTACTGACTTCAGTGGAGCCCTTGATGGAAATCCATGAGCCGGGGAGCGTGTGCCAGATGGTTTTCATCCTTCTCTTTTGCAGTGACTCAAGTGGTCAGTGCTCAGTGTTTATATCATGTCTGGTTTATGAGCTTCAGAAGCTACATGTGAATGGCCTCTAATGGAACTACAATATAAGCTCTCGTTGCTTTGGCAGTTGTCCTGCTCTTGGCACTTACTCTAGTGCGGGGCCTTCTGTCTGTAGGTGATCTGATGTCAGGATTTTGGGTGGTAATTTTTGTAAATATCTGCTCAGTTTGAAGTACATATCATTTGTCCATATGTTATAGTGTTGCAGAAGCATTGATTTTCCGACGTATTAGAGCCTCCTGTTTTGGCATAGTGAATTCCCAACTCTCTTTCCAGAATTCTTCTGCTTGTAGATGGTGCAACTTATTCTGGGCATATATTAGGGGGATTGCATAAATAACAATTCCCTAATTATGGCTTCATTGCAGTCCGCAGAGACACTTGTGCCTGGTTACTATTACTATCACTGGGCTGCACGGTTCTTCCTTACAGTTTGGGTCGAGATTTTAGGATCCAACCATGTAGACGGCTAGACTTGGAGACTTGGTATAATTGCTGTGCTGTCACGATATCTAAACTGTGGTTCTCGATTCATAGGACAGCAAAATTTTGGATATCAAAGTTGTTTAGCTGCTTCAAGTCAGTGTGACTGAGCGTCTCTTCTTGAAATAGCCTGCATGTCTGGATTGGAGGTCTGTGTTATCTTTTAGATGCCAGCAGAGGGCAGAACAGAAAGTTTCTTTCAGCAAAAATATACAATGGGAACATACACCATCAATACGGGGATATAAATGACCCTTCCTTTAATGTAACAAACCTACCCAAGGACATTTTAATTTATCTAGTCACTGATAATATACTGCAGTATGATGACCAGGGGCAACTATAAAGGGATTCTGTCACCTCGTATAACACAAATTCAGATTTTAAACCAGTCATGCTCCACAGCTTACCTTGAATCGGCTGTGCTGTTTTTTATTGTAATCCGTCCAGCAGTTTTGCAGAAAAACGACTTTTATAAAACCCTGAAGGTGCCCAGAGGGGCGTTATGTTCCCCTTTGTGTGCCCAGTAACGCCCCTCTTACAGTGCCCAAAACACCTTCCTCCAGAATCCCTAACCGCCCACAGCGTCTCATCCCTCTCCTCCCCCTTCCTGACGGCCGAGCGAAGTCTCGCGCAGACGCAGTACCCACTGAGGGCTACGCCAGTGCGATTTGCTGGAGACTGAGGGAAGAGCGAGCATCGGACATCACTGGGCTCGGCGCATGCCCAGTGACGACGATGAAGCTCCTGCCCTCAGTCTCCAGCAAATCACACTGGCGCAGCCCTCAGTGGGTACTGCGTCTGCGTGAGACTTCGCTCGGCCGTCAGGAAGGGGGAGGAGAGGGATGAGACGCTGTGGGCGGTTAGGGATTCTGGAGGAAGGTGTTTTGGGCACTGTAAGAGGGGCGTTACTGGGCACACAAAGGGGAACATAACGCCCCTCTGGGCACCTTCAGGGTTTTATAAAAGTCGTTTTTCTGCAAAACTGCTGGACGGATTACAGTAAAGAAACAGCACAGCCGATTGAAGGTAAGCTGTGGAGCATGACTGGTTTAAAATCTGAATTTGTGTTATACGAGGTGACAGAATCCCTTTAAAGATAGCCATACAGAGTAGATGACTGTTGGCCAGTTTCAGCAGGACCAGCTGGCCGTCTGATGTGTATCAGGGGTGTCCTAAACCGCCCCCCTTCTCCAGCAACAAATTCTGGATTTCCTTGTTCTCAGAAGAGTCTGGTAGTGGCATAGTCCTCTCTTCCCATTAAGAACACATGCACACTCAGCCCAGCTACATGTGTATGGGGGAGTCAGGGTAAAGATTCAACAGAAACTGGTGAGGGACATGGTGTGGATGAAGTTGCACAGGCACAATAAGGTATTTGCTGGCAAAACCAGAAATTTTTTAATGGGATGTGCAGTCCCTCAAATATCTATTGTAGGTGGCAGTAGACAATATGCAAGCATCAGCTTTCAATGGGGAAAAGCTTCTTTATTGGTAGCATCTTGATACGTTTGGCCTTTTATCTGCTCTTTTCAATTTCGAAGGACACTCTTTCATACTATTGGCAACTTGATGTTCTTTTTTTAATATATATATATATATATTTTGTTCTGGAGCCTCAAAAATGTTAGGCTTGCAATGAAATTCGGCAGCAAGGAACCATTCATTCAACTGGTACCCTCAACTCAAGAGATTAAACTTCTCATGAGTCTCCTTTGTGGTCTGAAGAAATGCTGCCCAAGAAATATCTTTTCCAAGTCTCTTGGATGACATATCACCAAAAATGATAGCCAAGAAAGACGCCAACCAATGTCGTAAATAAATAAAATGGACTTAGTTATAAATCTAGTGTCGTACCCCTTACAGATTTACAGGAAAATCCCTTGAAGAGTGACTGGAACATGTTTTATGGACAAGCATGCCTCTCATTTCATATGTAGGAAACTTCACTCCCAGGAACTTCACACTGGCATAAAGGGGCATTGTTTGAGGCAACCGCATGTGGAGGCAATTATTTGAAACTTGCTCTTGTGATCTTGTGAATCCATTGAGATTTTCTTCCCTTGCTAATGAATTGTAGCACAAGGCTTAAAGAGTTCTTTAGCTGCAGCATGTCGCTTTCCTTGTCTCCTGTGACGAGTGTCATTTTTAACTGCACTTCTATGAAGGTCTGAGAACGGAAGGTGTGAAACGTAACCTGCCATCCTCGTAAATGTACTTTTCTCAGTGAGTTGTGAACAGTCTGTCTTCACAGCTACCAAAGTTATTTTAAGCTGGTGAACACATGGAACCTACACCCGCACTAAAGGATTTTGCACAAACTAAAGAATAAAGTGATCTTTATACTGGGATTTTTTAGAAAATGTGGTAATAGGAGATGGAAATATAAAGGCAAGATCCTTAATGGACACCATGATACTTGATATCATATTTATATTGAGCAACCAAGTTGACTGGTTTAGAATTGTTGTTGACTGGCAGCATTAGGGTTCAGGGCTTGAACTCAACAAGGGCAACATCAACATGGAGGCTGTGTGTTCTTCCAGTGTTTGGTAAGTTCTTCATGTTCTCACTCTCCAAAATCCATACCAGTAGCTCAACTGGTCCAAGAGTGTGTGAGGTAGTGATTAAAGAAGAGTTTTTCTCCTTTTTTGATACTGATGGCCTATCCTCAAGATGAGATCGGCAGGGGCCTAAGCACAGCTCAGTACCATTAAAATGGGGCTGACCTGTGTTACCAAGCACAATCGCTATCCAATGGACAGCCCTGTGCTTGGTATGCTACAAGGAGGCCGCGGTGCTCACCAGATCTCCAGTAAGCACCGAAGCAGCTGATTGGCAGGGGTGCCAGGAGTCGAACCCCTTCCGATCTCATATTGGTGACCTATCCTGGGATGAATGTATGGCACCTTATATGCATAGTATACATACAGTGGCGTACATCACCCATAGGCTCACATGTTAACAAAAAAAATGTTTACTACGTCCTGGACATCTGGCTGTGGGCTGAGTTCCCCACTCTCCCTTCTGTGTCACCAAACTTGTAACTGAAGGGAGACTACAAAGGTATGTAGCTTCCAATCCTTTTATAGAGTTATGTAGTGATCTATTTTTACTCCAGTACAAGAACATGGAAAAATCCTTTAAAACTGTAAAGCTAGCCATACTCGTTAGATGCTATCATCCAAATGAGCCCTTTGTTGACGGATTTCTGAGGTGCATGCCCAGCCCTAAAGGAAATGCTACACCAAAAAGGTTTTCTGCCAGTTAGGGCCCATTCAGATGGCCGTAGTGCTTTGCGGATCCGCAAAACATGGATATCGGCCATGTGCGTCCCGCAATTTGCAGACCGCACATGGCCGCAACCATAATAGAAAATGCCTATTCTTGTCCGTGATTGCGGACAAGACTAGGACATGTTCTATCTTTTCCGCGGAGCCGCGGTACGGAATAACGGATGTGGACAGCACACGGTGTTGGTTATAGTAGGAGGAGACTGCCCTTGTTCTCCTGGGCGTCTCCTTCTCCCTGGCTGTAGCGCTGGCCGCTCACAGCCTGGGACTCTATGAGCTGTGCGCTACGATTGGCCAGCGCTGCAGCAAGGGACAACCCTAATACAAAAACTCCGCCCAGTACAACAGAGGGAGCTGCAGACACCGGAGCCTATACCGGGCGAACGGAGACATACTAGTAAGTGCAGGGGGACCCCTGGGCGCCGCTCTGCCCACTGATATAGTTAGTTTTTAGTTTTTAAACTAGTGAAAGGTCCTCTTTAAATATAGATATTGACATGGAAAATTAAAAATAACATCATCAAAAATTCTTAAAAAATATGTTAAACATAAAAATGTGATTTTAAACAATAGATTATTTTCTGGTGACACATTCCCTTTAATCTGCTAATGAAATGCACAAAAGTTTAAAAACAAAACAGGAACTTTGTTTCCTCAGTACACAGCCAGTTGATGTCAGCCTATCTGTATCTCACAGCCTTGTCAATGAAAATGCATTTTCCTGTTATCTTGAATGTACTTCTAAATGAAGAGTATTTTGTTTCAGAAAGCCTAAAAATGTCCTTGCATAGAATACAGGTTCTTGATGTACAGGTGAAACTCGAAAAATTAGAATATCGTGCAAAAGTCCATTTATTTCAGCAATGCAAATTAAAAGGAATTGCATCGATGCAGCTTAAAATTAGAATTTTGTGAAAAGGTTCAATATTCTAGGTGTCACACTCACTCCAGTCAGCTAATTAATCCATATCCCCTGAGCAAAGGGTACCTCAAAATAGTGACTTTGGGGTTTCTTAAACCAAAAGCCATAATCATGCAAATTATAACAAATAAAGGCTTGAAATATCTCTCTTTGCATGTAATGAGTCTATCACATATGTTAGTTTCACCTTTTACGTTGCAAATTTTTCGAGTTTCACCTGTACATTACTTTGAAGACTAATGTCACTGAGTGTAGATAAACCACAGTCTGTGACCAAGGGCAGCCAGCAGAATTTGGAATGGAATTCTGGATATAGATGGAAATATGCTGAAACTAGAAAACCTATGGCCCCCATACACTTCAGTTTATTCTCGGCCTAAAGCTACTTTCACACTGGCGTTTTGGCTTTCCGTTTGTGAGATCCGTTCAGGGCTCTCACAAGCTGCCCAAAACGGATCAGTTTTGCCCTAATGCATTCTGAATGGAAACGGATCCGCTCAGAATGCATCAGTTTGCCTCCGTTCCGTCTCCATTCCGTCTCCATTCCACTTTGGAGGCGGACGCTGCTTGCAGCGTTTTGGTGTCCGTCTGAAGAAACTGAGCCAAACGGATCCGTTCTGACACACAATGTAAGTCAATGGGGACGGATTTCTTTTCTATGACACAATCTGGCACAATAGAAAACGGATCCGTCCTCCATTAACTTTCAATGGTGTTCAAGACGGATCCGTCTTGGCTATGTTAAAGATAATACAAACTGATCCGTCTGTGCAGATCCATGACTGATCCGCACCAAACGCGAGTGTGAAAGTAGCCTAACTTGCAAAGACTGACGGGTTTGGACAACAGTCTAATGTGTGTGGGGAGCTCCCGAGAGTAGGTTGTAACATTCGCTTCTGATCACATCTACTGATAGCTGATGCCATTGTAACTGTGTCATCCACTTTTTAAAAAAATATATCAAAAACTGCAATATGTCAGCCTTAAACTTCTCATCCTTTTTGGATCCAATTCAAGTTGTGGCAGGAAAAAAACCTTTAGGTCAGCAAAAGTACAGGAACTTTGACCTGAAAGAGTTGTAATCCAAACCATTATGGAATTCCACAGCCAATGGTTCTCCACTTCCAGTAATATCTTCAGCTGTTTCAGAAAGGCATATCATTAGGAAATGGTCTTTGACAATTGCAGGCTCCGATTTACAATTCCTTCCCTTCATTTCCTACATGCTCTGTTTTATCCTGTAGTCGTCAATAATTGTTACTGACAAAACGTTTCATGAAGGTTCCCCTGGAGGCCTTGAATTTGTTGACCGTTTTCTTAACTTCCTTTCTTGTCCTTGTGCTCCTATTAACAAACAGTCAGAGAATTGCAGATAATTGTCCTCAATTTAAGATAACAAGGATACGAATGCACCCCCCTCTATCCGTCCCCTTCTAAAGGAAAGGGATATTGAGTTGTGTCAAGGATTTAAGACCTCCAGTTTTGACAATGATCCAGGACTACGCAGTTCATTCCACGGGGAAAGAAGCTTTGAGCTTTCCAGTAATTTATGGATCCTATTGATTTTTTTTTCACAGTACATTGAGTTTGAATTATCAAGTGCTGAAGCCAGGCTATTTGTCTATAAAAATACCATTACGGATATTAGTCATGAAATGGCTTTCTAAATGCCAGTGGGGGCGGTCTGAACAGGAGTGAACTCTGCAGGGCAGCACTCGTTCACAACAACAAGGATTTGTGACCTTGGTTTTCATTTAGCATTAAATCAAATTCTATGTAATTTAGTTATAGCCTGTGATATATTTGTTAGCCTTCTACATAGATGTGATTTATGGTCTTATAAAAGGGATTATTCTGTGGAAGACTAATTATCTAGATGCACTTTCCTGAGTTATCCTGTACTGTTCATTCAGCCAGATATTGTTCCCTTTATAAGTTTAGAAAAACACGGCTGCTGTCTTTCAAAAAACCGCGCCACACCTGTCTTGGTTGCATTTGGTATTGAAGCTCAACTGAATTGACGTTAAAGGAGTGTACCGGGAGTAAAATATTGGTGATCTCTCCTCAGAATAGGTCATCAGTATCTGATCAATCAGGGGGCCACACACATTTCATGGACAGTTGTGCAACTATTTCTGGAATAAAGTGGTTACTTTTTTTCTAAACCTGTACAACCCCTTTAAACTGGCCATACGTATAAGGTAAAGACAGCTGAATCGTTTTCAGAAGTCGGCTGATAATGTAATGTGAATCAGGTTTCCTTGATAGGAAATGTCGGCTGGGGACAGGAAGGTTGGCCGATCCTTTGCTCCTGCAGGAGATGAGCTACTGCCAGAGGGGTCTGGTAGTGGTTTATTCACATCTTTCCATTGAAATATAAGCCCATACCCTGAGTTGAGCATGCACATTTATCATGGAGTTAGATAAAATAATTCTTGGGCAAATGAGTGGTTGTATGTATGGCTGCTTTAAAGAGATTGTCCACTCTTTTACTATTGATGGCCTATCCTCATGATAGGCCATCAATATCTGATTGGCGGGGTCCAAAACCCCTTTCACCCCATTGATTAGATGTTTGCGGAGCAGGAACTAGACTTCTCCGTTAATTGTGCAGTGGACAGATCTTGTAACTGCAGCACTGGTCCCATTCGCTTCAATGGGAACAGTGTGCACTAACCTTCTCTGCCCACTACACAACAGACAGAGGTGTGGACTTCCAGCACAGACTTGACTGAAGAAAAGGGGTGCAGGATGTCCGACCTACTGCCGATGAGATCATGACCTATCCTGAGGATAGGCCATCAATAGTAAAGGCAAGGGCAGCCCCATTAACCACTGGCATAAATGTCTTGATATTCAGCTTCTCTATTCCTGTTCTCTTTCTCTCTTTGTCTTTGTACATGTTCTATAGGGTTCTTCTAGTTTATCCATGAACCAAGAGGATCAGGATGAAGAATCCTGAAGATAATATTTAAATTTGATTGTTTAAAGTGTGGGGAAGTGCATGGGATTTTTGTTCAGACCTATAAAATGCAGAATGTTAACCATAAAATCTTCACTTCATAAGTAATTCTGCCTCTGTGGCCGCAATTTATGGGGACTTTTCTGGAGTAGCAATTTAACACCCTTTCTTTTATTTTTGTATTGTTTTGAAAAATAGACTTTCATTCCTTTGAAGCCCCTTTTATTTATTTTTTAGTCTACATCTTTCAGTTGCTAATTTCTTCTTCGCCTTCAAGAGCTTTGCTTCCTTCATAGGAAAGTCCGTGGGTGGGTGACTTGCTTTCAGTACAGCAAAGAAAGGGAAGCATAGGTAATGAAGAATCAGTAGTAGTAATGGCCTCTCAGCAGTGTGGAGATTTTATAAACGGTCATTATTGGGCATGAACTCTCCAAGATAGATTTTAGAAAACTTCAGCTGACATTCAGTGTAAATTAAATAGGAACCCACGGAGTTACATTCTTAATTGCAGATGTGTGTTTCTCCCTTAAAAATCTTTTATATTTTAGAAAATTTGCTCATTGAACTTAAAACGAGTACATTATATCATGATGCCATTACCAATAAAACATATTACCATCATTTCCATAGACTTCTACTGGTGTGACTATTGTTGTAATGGTATTAAAAAAATGGCTCCTTTGGCAAGTGCTATGTCACCAACGAATTAAATCATACAAGGAGTGACTTAATGGAAATTTGGAATGTGTTGTTCTCTTGGTTTAAGTCCCGCACAAGCAGTAGTCTAGTTCTTCTTTTCAATATGTGCACGATTGACTAGTTTTACTTGTAGTCTTTTGACTGTGTCTTTACCTCACCTCTAAAAAATTATCACCTGATTTCAAAGGACTTCAAAAGCTTAGAGGGTTTTGTTAGGCCAGTGTGACCCAAAGATTACAGTCTTATCTTATTTAAAGAGTTGACTCAGTTGTTTTATAAAGAGGCCTTGAACTCTAACAGCCTTTGATGTTGTCCTGACTGTCTTTATACAGAACGCAGCTCCCTGTCTCCAAGAGGTAGATGTAATGTGTTAAAACCTCTTGAAGCATTGGGCCATTGACCATTTGGGAAGGCCAGTGTGTAAACTGAACTACTGGCCAGACGGTTGTTAGGCAGCCATGAATGCATTGTAAACTGTCTTCTGAAATTCCAGTGAATTAAGCTGGCATCCTTGTAAGTTCCATGGAAGACCTTGCAAGTACCATGGAATTCAAGACTCTCCTTTTGCGGCCTCCTGCTTCAGTGGAACCTAGATGGGATAGGATTGGTTTTCCCTCACATATGGTACATTGCTGCACATGCTTAACAGATTTTGGACTCTATGGGGGACATTTATTAAGACCGGCGAATTATACGCCGGTGTTAATCCCTCTGTGGAGCCGGTGGATGCGCCAAAGTTATGTAGAGGCGCAGGCCTCTACATAAATTTGGCTCTTCCTGCCGCTGGCCATGCGACATGCTTTAAATTATGCCAGCTCCCTTGCTGGCGTAATTTTAGGCCATTTTCCATGTCATAAACTGGCATGGAAAATGAATGAGATGGACTGGACGGCCTGTCCTCTTCCCTGCCCCCTTTTCCCACCACCATGCAAAAGTAGCTTGAGTGGGGTAAAGTCGCAGATCTTGTTGCAAAATCTGCAACCTAATTATGCCAAAACTAGCGTAAATGAGATAATAAATGACCAACTATATGTGTTTAAGTTTAGGTCAAGCGTAGCGTGCATTTTTGTTTATGGACATAGAACTTGCTTTGATAACTTACTGAGGAACTAGTTTTAAACACTTTTTTGTCATAACTGAGGGGGGCTGTCCACATGCTTACCATATTTGTACTTTGGCAATGAATTTAATTATAAGAATTCTTGAGCTGGGACCCTTACTGATGCCAGGAACAAAGAGTCATTCTATTGCGTTAACTGTTAAACCTTGCCAAACTGGCTGTTTATAGCTACAGAAAACTGTAGTAGCCCATTGTCTAGGACATCATTTTGGGGTTAGTTAGCTCAACTCAACCAATGTAACATGACTGACATACCCTCAGATATGGAAAACCCCATTACTAGGATCACAGATATCAGTCCTTCAGTCTTAAAATAATACACAGTATATGGGATTGGTTTTAGAGCTGTTGGTATGAAGAGATGTTGAAAGCTTATAGCTGTAGGCCATAATTTATACAGCGCTCATTCCATCATTTGTATAATCGAATTGTGTAGAATGATTCCAGGAATGATTGTAACAGTTCTCTAGAGTCTTAAAAAAAAGGGAAGATGAAAGGAACAAATCATGGCTGGGTCTAATTATTCAGTATCCTGCACTTATTAATCACAGGTTACATTTATACTCTTCGGATAAAGGGATTTAGGTGACCTCTTTATGAAGACTTTTTGTATATTTTAACATGTAATATGTGGTTTTAAGAAGTAGCCACCTAAAGTTGGATTGATGTGTTTGTAATTTTCCAGAATAAACACATTTTGCTGCTGTTGTGGTCTTTTGCCTTCTCAATGATGACCTAAAAACAAATCTGGATGATTAATTACAAATTCTATCTTGGCTTCATAATATATGGTATTTGAGGATTATTACGTTAATCGTTGGCTTTAGGTGCCTCACCAAGCCTGTGCCCACATGGTTAATGTCTGGGGTTGGCAAAGCTAATATGTGGTGTCTTCCCACAGTGATCTATTTTATCTAGTTACCACTGCAGTGCCAGGGGTGATTACACAACATATTATTGCCCTTCAGAGAAGACCTTTACCAAGGAGTACCAGATTATATCACATGGTCCATCTCAGAACTGGTGACTGGCCAAGATGGATCACAGAGTAGAGAGAAGATGCCACATAGCATCCTAGTCTTCACCATGCATGATCCATTTGTTATAGTAAATACCTGTCATATCCCTTGTAGAGTCTAGTGTAAATATTTTTTGAAACAAACATCATCTTAAGTAAAAAGTTGTCAGGAGCCCAGTAGATTTTATTTTAGCTCTCAAAATAGCTAACGCCCATGTGTCTACTTTTTTGGATTGCTAACACCTAACACCCGTCAACTACTTTTCAGGAACTGAAAGTGTCATTTCCCACCAGTTTTTATGACTTCCAAAAAACCTATCCTGTGTCAAATACTTGGTGCGCAAGACACATAAAATGAGGGGAGAATATAAAAGTGCAGGGGCATCAAAGGCTTGCACTGTCTCCATTGTCTCTCTTTTTGTGAAGCTCTTGTGGTTTGGTCAGTGACACTTTAGCCCCTGTGTGAGTCTGCGTAGAGCAGGAGAGAGAGAGTTGGCACCTTCTCATTTACAGCCCAGGGTTCATCGGCAGGTCAGCCAACTCTTAATGACATCACTACACTTGTTTACCACTCTCGGAGGAAGTGCAGCAATGATGGTCTCCAGTACTTAGCAATGACTATGTCTGCACCAGCTTTGCCAGACAGTGCATGGACAAGGTAACGGCACCAGATCTCCTACAGCAAATGGCTGGCACCGGTCCAACCCATCCAGCCTCATGATTAGCAAGTTGACTGATGCCTTCTATTCCTCATTTTCTTCAATGACGTATTCTTCTATAACTACTGCAGCTTCCAAGGATTTACAGTGGCAGGCTGCTTACCATGATGGTCTCATGTGTCATAAAATTACACTTCTTTAAACATTGCCCCTACAATTATGTATTTAGTTTTACCAGGTTACAATGTAAGAAAAAGCAATAGACCTGACTATAAAATAATGCGCTGGACACACTTATAGCAATAGGCATATCCTACATAGCGGCACTTGCAAATAACTCATGTCCTCTGATTAGGTTAAACCTTTCAAGATTTTGATAAGTTAAAATTTTGCTTTTCATGACTGTTGACAGCCCCTAACTTTTACTAGAATATCCCAGGTTCCAACATGGTTGATGGACCTGATATGGCATCTTTTTTTTTTTTAAGCTACTTCTGCAGGCACCATCTGAACTTATCATGCCTCTTCCATGAGTAAAAAATATTCTCTAAACATTTTGCAACATTTCTATAACCAAGCGTTATGACTCAGTTTTCAATGTTTTTCTGATGCATGGCCAGCACCATCACACAACTGGTGGATGTAGCATTACCTCCCCATTTGATTCAGTATTAGAAGTTTTTGAGACCCTGGATACTGTAGGTAGGCTGCACTTTCTGTGACCCTAACCTGTGTTAATAGGATTGCAAAAGTTGACTCCTACTTGACCTTTTTTTTGCAAACAACCGACCCACACCCTCAATTGTTTTAATAATTCTACAAAAGAATGGGAATGTTAGGCTTAATCTACACTTGTGCATATTCAGGACTAGTCAATGGCAGGCCTTGTCACCTCCACAATACTGTATTTGGATAACAATGGTCGAGAGAAGTAAGTGCTTTTACAGTGTAGTTGAAACTAATTGCAAAGTGTTAGCAGATTAGTGGTTATTAGCATTAAACCCTTACATTTGCTTTATTGTTGACTGGACCTTACTGATTGCATCATCTAAATGATGCTTATCTATCAGGGTTCTCTAAATGAATCTTGGTAAGAATGTTCTGAAGAAAGCCACCTAGAACATTTTATTGCTCATATGGAGCTATATCTTTTTATGGTATCAAAAGTCTTTGTACTATTAACTGTCATTTAAAAAATAAAGGTCTTTATTGTTTAATTTGAGAACAGATGAAAATGGCACAACACAAATAGGAGCTCATAACATCATTGGTTTAGTGACCCCCACAATCACAGGTCCAGAGGCATGTGTTGAAGCCCATCATATTTTTTGACGCTGCACCACTTTTGCCTGATGGCTGGGTCCAGTATAGCAAAGTCATGAACTTGGTTCATGGCTGAGAACAGTGAAACTCCCACTGAGCGCCATGTCACTCTTCATTTTCAACATCAGTTGAGGTCTTTCCCTCACCTACCCCACATTATAATGGCCTAGACTAGGGATAGGTATTCAGCGTTAAATGTGCAAAAGCCTCTAAAAGTTTCATTCACCCTGGCTTCAAGGCTTTCATTTGCAATAGGAGCCATGGCATAAATTACTGGATTTGTCATGTGATGCCAACTGGAACCACATTGACTTATTAATGGGTCTTTTTGGTTCTGATGAGGTTTCTTGACCTTAAGACCTCATGCACACGAACGTTGTTTTGGTCCGCATCCGAGCCGCAGTTTTTGTGGCTCGGGTGCGGACCCATTCACTTCAATAGGGCCGCAAAAGATGCGGACAGCACATCTGTTGCTCCGTTCCGTGGCCCCGCAAAAAAAATATAACATGTCCTATTCTTGTCCGTTTTGCGGAGAATTATAGGCATTTCTACAATGGGCCTTCCGTTCCGCAAATTGCGGGAGGCACCTGGACGGCTTCCGTTTTTTGGAGATTCGCAATTTGCGGACTGCAAAAAACGGAATGGTCGTGTGCATGTAGCCTAAAGCCTCATGCACACGACCGTTGTAGTGGTCCGCACTCGAGCCGCATTTTTTGCGACTCGGGTGCGGACCCATTCCCTTCAGTGGGGCCGCAAAAGATGTGGACAGTACTCTGTGTGATGTCCGCATCCGTTGCTCCGTTCCGTGGCCCCGCAAAATAAATATAGCATGTCCTATTCTTGTCTGTTTTGTGGACAAGAATAGGCATTTCTACAATGGGCCGCCCGTTCCGTTTTGCAAATTGCGGAAGGAACACGGGCGGCTTCTGTTTTTTTTTTTGCTGATCCGCGGTTTGCATGAGGCAATGAGGCCTAAAAGTAATGGAAACCTTAACAAAACCCTCTGGGAAGCAGTAGTGTGAACTAATTCTTTGTCAATTGACTAAGGAGTAATTGACTGTGTTGGGCTTTTCCTATCCATGCCTCTTGTCTCCAAGATGCAGTGAGCCTATCAACCCTCTCACGTTCGTAGATTTAGCTTGGATGTTAGGACAAGACTAAGAGTCATGGTAGAGATATTATATTAAATATTTTATAATGTAGAATATTCAATACATTGTTTTCTTATTCTTCCATCTAGAAGCGGAATGAAGCTCCTATAACATGGCCACTTTGCTATGAAACAGATCATGTGCTCACATTTGAACAATGCTTAGTACATTTGAGGCAGCACTGCTCTTTCTAGCTTGATTATGCCAGTATTCTTTTTTTTTTGTACTTTAGTCTGGATGGACAGGATAAGATAACATAGTTTCCTATTTTAACTGGCTTCCTGTAGTTGACATTCAGACGGAAGCTGGTGTTAAATTGTAGTCCAGACAATACATGGCTGTCCAGCTAGCTGCTCACTAGGAGGAAACCAAATCCATTTATAAAGCTGAGACACCTGCAGTTATTTAAAAATTTCCTTCACTTGTGCCAACATTGTATGTAAAACCTAACTTAAAAGACGACATAAAAATTTAATAGATTTACAGTGAAGGGGAAAATTTCTATGTTTACAGCAAATGCTTGCTTGCCAAGATGGCCTAATACGGATAGTTTCAAAAAGTACCATTTTTATTACACTGCATCCACAGGCATATCTTGAAACATTTATCATGTGCCTTTTGTAAAATCTTATGATGCAGAGGGGCCTTTAAGTTCCATGGCACCACTGCTACCCCTGCTCCCGCTATATCTACGCTTTTAAAACACTTTTTAAACTGCAGGTGGCCATACACGCTAGAATACTGTCAGCTGAACCATTCAGTTATCTATTGGTTGTTCCAACGTTGCCCTGAGGGCAGATGTGAAAAGTTGGATCTTGCATGTTTGATTTCAATATGCCTGGTCTGTTTTTATCCACCTGGGTACGCCACTGTCAGAGGCATTGGCATGCTGGGCATCCTTGGACCCACCAGTGGAAATTATTGTTGAGGCCTAACCCCCTATATCGTCAATAAAGGTTAATAGGTTTTTGAATCTAAGAAATAGACCCTAGTGGCAAGTGACTGGATCCAAAGGAAGCCAAGTGTTTATTTCTCTCCTGGACCTTTGGGGCCCACTAGATATCCTCTGCTACTCTTGTGGACAAGTCCATGGTCCCTGGTCAGAGGTGCTTGATATTAGCTTTTTGCACACATGCTTTATCCTCATGACAGATAATGAGATGAGATGCAATCAACATCCATGCACAATCCTTATTTTTTATTTATTTTTTCATACCAGGTGATTCAATGCATTTGTGCACATTGTGGAGTAGGCCTGCCCGGTGAACTGACTGACGGTAACTAGAGAAGCTCCATTTGATTACATAAATTCTTCAAAAATAAGATATATAGAAATGGACATAACTACAGCCAATAATGTGGGTTTTCTGATATATTGTGCTACTACATACCTTTAATTGCTACTGATGCTGCTTTTTTATTTTCCTATACTAGGTGTTTTGGCCCTATAAATTATAGGTATGCCCCTGTATACAGATGAAAGCAGTTTTTTTTACCATTCACCATTATATAACATTTTACCAAATACACAACCCTATCAAACCAGTTTGTGCTAATTAAAAGAGGTGGTGGAGGAGGGGAACTCTGGGAATAGTTTCAGGTGGCCTCTAGGATCATTGCCATCTACTCCGGTTTGATTATCAGGTGGCTTACATTGTCCACTTTGGAATAATACTTGCACATTCCACCTGCATTGAGGGCGGTCGGCCCCCCTGGGGTCAGTAAGAGGTGACATCAGGGCAGAATGCTTTTCAGGGCAGTCCTGACTCTACAGGGATTTGCCGCCTCACCGGGCCGCTGGCCTAGTCAATTTTCTGGTCAGTAATTATTTGAAAGAAGAGTGTGTCTTGTTCAGTAGGGAGGTAATCAAAGAGAATTTCATCTGGATCTCGTCCAGGAGAAAAGAAGATATCTGTCCATGAACTTTACAAAGTGTACAAAACTTTTTTTTCTTATTTTTAATTTGAACATATTTCCTTTTTTTTTTACCTGAAACAACTGCAGTAAAATCACATTTCCTGTCAACTGTAATGAAACCTTTATTACCGAACGTGCCTGTCCTGTAGGTGACCGGTGTATTGTTCATTTTTACGAGGTCATTCACTGTGTGGTGTAAACGAAAAAGTCTCTTTGTTCCTTTTTAATCCTGGAGCAATACAGACAGTGAACTTTTGCCCTATATGTTAGAAAACATCTGGTAGTTATAATGAAGACATGGTGACCTTCATGTACTGCATGAATGAGGCGGATATGATCAGATTCGGGGGCAGGGAGGTGGCACTGTGATTGCACTGATGATGTTTAAGCACATGGACTTATTTCTAGGTAATTTATCCTCATATCGGGCATGTGTCATGCGAGACATGAAGGACTTCTTTGGTATTAAAGTAGTTGGCCACTTTCTGGTTACTGTTGACCAATGTATTTCACGAATTTAAGATGATTATGTGGCACTTATTAATATAGCCTTTGTTGAAATTCTGTGCCACTTTTTTATATTTCCTAAGCAGTGCCCCATTGTTTCCCAAGCATTGTGTGCTGTCCACACAAAATTCCATAAAATGGCTGCTGAGGTCATGTGACCAGGCAAATCCCCTTCATGTGATGTCTTCTACATTCAAGTACACTGCATCTGCCATCTGCATTTCACTGTTGGGAGTTTAGTTCAGGTAGAGTGTGTTTGAATGGAAAAGGCTGAGGATGTATCTGGTCACATGACTCTCCGTCAGCCGTCATGTTATGGACAGAACCTCTATGGGGACAGCAGAGAACATTTACCCAACATGGGGATATGACTTATAAAGTTATTAGCAACCCTCTGGTTCAAGAAAAAATTATATTAACTGGGGAAGAAACAAAATACTTACAGTGACCTTCTATTTTTTTTCTCCAGTTAATGTGAATTCTTTTCTGGAACTGGAGGATCACTTTGAGGCCAGGCGCCTGTTTAACATGGGACATGAGTCTGGTATTGCACAGCTTAAGTGAATGGGACATATCTGTAATACCATATCCAACCTGTGGACAGGTTTGGTGCTATTTTTGGAAGTCTGATCCTGAAAAACTCAAACATTTTACAGACAACGGTGCTTTTATTTTACTTGTTGAAGCAGAACATTTCATTTTATTGCAGTTCTTAAAGTATAATACAGTTCCTCGTGTCTCCCACTTTCTTCCTAATGATAACTGCAATAAAAAAAATTAACTGTATTTGCCATGAGGAAAACATTAGCTGGATTATCAGTATATCTATGTATAACTTTAAACTCTTTGATTGTGACCTAGCCTTGGACCAGTTTTGCTATTATCCAGATGCCTACAAATGCAGTAGGTATGAGAGCTATGAAGCTCCTCTGATGGTCTGGATCGCAAATAGCTCCTTTACTGGGATGATCAGGTTTATAGCATGCTTGAGGCCATGGAATCCTAAACCTACTATATAGATTTGTCTGAAGAGATATATCTGCTTTGTGCATTGTTTCACTACAATAGCACAGAAAGTGCTGCTGTAGAACCACAATTTGCATGCAATAGTATGTCTACGTAGTCTATCCTTACGATCTTTTTATGGCCACAATAAGGTGGTAATAGACCTACTTGCCTGAAGATAATCAGGAATTTAAATAGTAGTAAACAGGCTTTGATCCTGGCCAGAGCACAGTGCAAAATGGTCACCTACAGGGAACAAATTGGCCACTGTCACTTCTTGAATCATGTTGACATGTTGGAAGAAGCCACACAACAGTACTATTAGATCAGAGGTGCCCATCCTTTGGCTCTCTAGCCGTTTCAAAAATTACATCTCCCAGCATGCCATGACAACTACAAGATGTCAGGATGTGCTGGGAGTTGTAGTTTTTCAACAGGTTTACAGAACACTGCTATAAGAGTAGCATCCTCTAGAGCAGTGGCTCCAACCTGTGGCAAAATTACAACTCCCAGTATGTCAAGTGCAGAAGAGTTGGGAACCCTCCATATGGTCGGCCAGTCCCACCAAAATCTAATATGTATGGCCAGCCAAACAGGTCTATAGCCAGCCAAACAGGTAGTAGATTCTTTGAAAGGATCCCAGCTCTTAAATGGGTTTTCCAAGATTTCATTACTGGTGACCTATCCTCAGGATAGATCATCAGTATCTGATTGGTGGTAGTCCGACACAGTTGTTTGAGAAGGCACTGTGAGCCATGGCTTTCTCTCAGCTTTTCCTAGGCCAGTGACCACATGTTCATCGGTCACGTGGCCTAGGCTAAGTGAATGGGGCTGAGCAGGATTAAGCACAGCCTCTATACAATGTACAGCGCTGTGCTTGGTAAGCTGCAAGAAGGCCACGGCAGTCACAGGAGCAGCAGTGTCTTCTCAAACAGCTGATCAGTGGGAGTCCCGGGTGTTGAACCCCCACCGATCAGGTACTGATGACCTATCCTGACGATAGGTCATCAGTAAAAAAAAAATCTCTGAAAACCCTTTTAATCTAAAAGTCCTTCATTAGAGCAGAAATCCTCAAAACTTCACTACAAAACATCATTGTAAGAGTGTATCCACAATGTATATCTAATTTATTATTATATATATATTTTTTTTAAGATCATTTTATGGGGCAGAACAGAAAAATGCCTCAAAGAAACAGCTGAAGAAATAAAGCAAATGGGGGCTGAATGCCATTATTTTGTTTGTGATGTTGGCAATAGAGAAGAAGTTTACCAGCAAGCAAAAGCGGTCAGGGAAAAGGTAAGACCCAGAGGTGTACGTACATAGAGGCAGCCCATGTGGTGACTGGGGGGTTCTATTTCAGGCTTTTCCAATTTAATGGGAAGGAGAAACTTGACAGGGATGTTGTCTCTACAAGGCAAAAGGTACTAGGGTACATTGTATCGTACCTTTTGTGTGAACATACCCACTTCACTTCTGGGACCTGCAGAGCAAGTACCATTAAGCTATGTAATTGGAACTTTTTATTGTGACTTTGAAGTAGACTTATGAAGATGAGATGGGGCATATAAGGGCTAACTTTCTCAGGTGAATGGTACTCTGGTAGTGTTAAGCCGCTCCTGAAGGGTAACTTTTTAAATTGCTATGGGGCTAGCTTCCTCTATATGCTCTGCACCCAAGACCACTGTGGATACCAGGGAATTTCCTTTTGGGACCTAACACTTTAACTTATATATGATCCTTCCCAGTGCAGATGCATTAGATTATACTTTCATTTAGCTTGAGCCATATAATAATTTATTCTGTATTTCATGCACATTTTTTTTTTTAGGTGGGTGATGTCACCATTTTAGTAAATAATGCTGCAGTGGTTCATGGGAAGAGCCTAATGGACAGCGATGACGATGCTCTTCTGAAGTCCCAGCACATAAACACATTAGGACAGTTTTGGGTGAGTTGTTTTTCTACAGCCTCCATTATTAAAACACTCTGGGTGGGGGGATTGTTAAAGGAATTCTGTCACCAGGTTTCACCCCTGTCAGCTAAACATATGCTGATGTTCAGGGCCTCATCAGGATTCCTAATGTGGGCTTATAAATGTGATCTGTAGCCTTATTTTGCTAAAAAACAGGTTTTACTAACCTGTCACTCAAAGAAATAAGGTGCCCAAGGGGGATGTCAAGGGATGCAAGGTGCCCGCCGCACCCACCGCCGTTCGTGCCCAGCGCCGCCTTTCCAGACTTCTGCACCGCCTCCTAATCCTCTGTGCCGCCTCTCGCTCTCCCTCCATCCCCCCTCCTCCCTCCTCCTGCTGTAAGATCTTGCGCGTGCGCAAAGGGCTCTGCCTGATGCGCCCGTGCGGACTTCTCGATTTGGCTTCTTGAAGCGAAGTGCGCATGCGCCGGCACTTCGCTCAACCCAGGTATGACCTGCACTCTGGCGCCAGCCTCTCAGAGCCCTGTGCGCACGTGCGATATCTTACAGCAGGAGGAGGAGGGAGGGAGGGAGAGCGAGAGGCGGCACAGAGGATTAGGAGGCGGTGCAGAAGTCTGGAAAGGCGGCGCTGGGCACAAACGGCGGTGGGTGCGGCGGGCACCTTGCATCCCCTGACATCCCCTTGGGCACCTTATTTCTTTGAGTGACAGGTTAGTAAAACCTGTTTTTTAGCAAAATAAGGCTACGGATCACATTTAGAAGCCCACATTAGGAATCCTGATGAGGCCCTGAACATCAGCATATGTTTAGCTGACAGGGGTGAAACCTGGTGACAGAATCCCTTTAAGACCTGATCTTAACCTGTTCCCTGGAGTAACAGTCAACAAATATATTAAGGAGAACACACCTCTTAATAAGTTTGGCACTTCTGTGGGGAGTATGTGCACCAAAGAACCAAATTTGTGCCTGCTGTCAACAAGTGTAGATTTGCGCAATTTTTTTACTTAAATCTGTAAATCTGTAGGGCTATGGGAGACAGATTTACGATTACCATTACAATTTAGAGGGACTAAACCCCACTCAATTTATTTATATTTTTTGGTCACTTAAAAAGTTTCATTTTTAAATCTACTTCAGTATTAGAAATGTACTCTGCCCTGAACTGAATTAGCAAAGCATGCAAGAGTATCTTTATTATTACTGTTGTACATGCTGGAATGTCTGGAGACTTCACGCCAAAGGGCAATCATGTCTGGAGATTAAGAAGTGTAGTGAAGAGTCTGTGTATACTTGAAGATAAGTTGGGATTACAACCTTTGAGCATAGATATAATGTGTCCAAGAGACCCAAACCCCCAATAATTCAACTTAGATCAGCATAGGGTTCCATGTTGATATAAGTTCAGTAGAGTCGTGAGGGGTCCCGATGTCCCACTCATGTATAATGTGCCTATTCTAGTACGTATGGTTAAATGTTGGGGGAAAATGGTTCAATTCTTTTTCCATAGTAATAAATTTGGCATGGGTTTGTTCAGTGGACCTATCTGAAATGTAGCCTGCACTATCAGTGTCTTTTTGGTACCTGCTGTGTATAATATAATCTTTCACTGATATTTTGTCTTGTTGCAGACGACTAAAGCTTTCCTGCCACGCATGTTGGAATTACAGAATGGACACATTGTTTGCATAAACTCTGTGCTGGCCTTATCAGCAATCCCTGGTGCCATTGACTACTGCACTTCTAAAGCCTCCTCTTTTGCTTTTATGGAAAGCCTGACCTTGGGGCTGTTGGATTGCCCGGGTGTCAACGCAACAACAGTATTACCCTTTCATACGAACACTGAGATGTTTCAAGGAATGCGAGTCAGGTTTGTGCAGATTACATATTTTAGAGGCTTGTAGGGTTTCATTCAGTGGAGACCATGTTTATGATGAAGCAGATGGCACATTTCCACTGCAGAAAAGTGAGGTGAGATCAGTAGGTCCTCATTGAAGGTTGGAGTCTCTTTGAGAACCAACTGGTTAATTTCAAGCAATTTTGTTAGTGCAGCAGAGTAAGCCTACTGACTTTCCTTATGACAAACTAGTGCAGAAAATAAATGGCTAAATCATAAATTGAGCCTTGCTACGTGTACAGTAGACATCAATGCACTTGCTTAGGGAACCTAGGACAAAGATATATTGACTTTTTAAACCATATCCTGTTCTCATCGAGTGATCTAATGACATTTGAGGTCCCACCTAAGAAATTTTGGGTCCGATCCAGAATAATCATCGTGAGTCAATGCACTGTACTTAATTTACAGCCGCTGATACGTGAGCTCTATTCATTACTGTGATTTGGAGAGTGAGGCAGACACCCAATAAATGTCAAAATGCAAAGTGTTACAGTCACACCCAATAAAATGCCCATGTCCCCTGGATCCTCTTGGCCATGGAGCAGTGCCATGACTCATTGTCTTGTTTCTCACAAATGTTGCTAGACATAACTGTATAAATATATTGTTTTCTTATTTTCTAGGTTTCCAAATCTATTCCCTCCTCTGAAGCCAGAAACTGTAGCTAGGAGGACAGTGGAAGCTGTTCAGAAGAATCACGCTCTGTTACTGCTCCCTTGGACAATGCACCTTCTTGTCATCCTTAAAAGGTAAGGAGACCACTGTTGTGGTGGGAAGCTCATGATGGGCTCCTCAAGGTCTACAAATTCCTTTATGTGTAAAGTGGTTACTGCTAGAGCTGTAACCACTGGGGCCCCACTGTTGAACCAAATGGGGGCTCACTATACCAAGACAAAATCCAACAGAAAGAATTCAGGGCATGAAGAGCTTATGATAATTTTTCTTGGTGATTTGATCTTAAAATTTCTACTGCCCTTCTACGAGCCGCAGTTGTAACTGTGAATGGAGGTAGAGTTCCTTTTAGCTGCTAAGCCTACATTACTGGCAGTTATGCCCATAATTACCGCACATTAGAAGCTGATTCTCATTATTAAAGCTGTTCATGGCTCGGTAGTACCTCAGTGGGTGGAAATGGTAAAGCCACAGATTTAAAGCCTACCAGGCCATAGTCTGCATCGATCTGGTAGGTGCTCCCATCATTCACATCAGTCTAGCACTGTACAGATGTAGCAGACTTTATTTAGTCATATAGCACTTGGTTTAATTTAGTTCTTGCATTGCGGCTCAAGCTGACTATGCGACCTGTTAGCATATGCTGCAGATTGTGATGAGACCTTCTGATAATTTAATGCATATGAAAGAGTAAATTTAGGGTGTCCGTTAGCTAATTTGTATCGGAGTGTCATGACTCTCCCCAAAGACATGTTAGATTTCCAGGGGGAGAGGAGCCACCACCAGAGGGGTCTGACAGCAGCTTTTTACCCTCTCCCCCATAAAAAACATGCATGCTTGAACATCTTAAGATGAGCTATAGCAAATTTGTCTCAATTACATTTGTATGATTAGCATATTTGATAGGCCCTTCATTCCCTCTGCTCCTCCTCAGATTACCATGCCTCTTTCTGACATTTTATTTTCTTCACCGGTGTTTTATTTTCTTAAGTTCTGTTGAAGGCCTCTTTCAGCATCCTGTGTTCTCATCTTATTTTTGTCAGCAGTAAGACCAGTAGCATTTCCTTCCCCTTTTGTAGACACAAAACCACAGGTCGTTTCAGTTTCATGTCCTTTCTTCTCCACATCAGCCATGATATAGTTTGTTTATTTTGTGTTTCTGCAGCATTCTTCCCCAGTCGGCACTTGAAGAAATCCATAGGTTTTCTGGATCTTATACTTGTATGAACACGTTTAAAGGGAGGACATAGATTCAGCTGAAGAATAAAGAAATAGTTAATAAAGCAGAAATGGAGACCCCTCCCTAAAAACCATCCAGACCATGGTTGTGAAGCATCGAGTCTTCGGATCTACAAAGGCTTTTGAAGCAACGTTGATCTTCGAGATCACAGACATTGCAGTACGGCCTCTGTTCAGGCCCTGATATTGCTGAACTGTAACGTACCTGGAGGTTAAAGGCCGATTTTACGTTTTGAACTTTTTTAATAGAATTTTATTGTTTAAATCGACCAATAGTGTAAAGCTTCACACATCTCTTTTAAAGTTCTGTGTTTTAATTGGGTTATTCTACTGGTCACGTGTGGAATCTCATCTCCACTTTTCAGTCCTCCAAAAATACAATAGTTGATTAGCTTTGCTGTTCCAACATTTTATTCTTAAGTGTGTGTGTGTCTCTTGGGGTATATTCACATGCGTTAGATTTGTTGCATATATTTCTGCAGTGGAAAATGTGTTCCATACATCTAAATGGGGTTGTTTGGATGGCAATTACATGGATTTCCAGAAGCCCCTTTCAGATGCCATGTGTGAATTCACCCTCATTGTGAGTTTTTTGTTTTTCGGATATGCCCCTTTCTATATGTCTTTACCTCACCCACTTTGTCACGTGTTTTGTTAAAATATTTTTAGGTGTTTCTGTGTATGTTTGTTTGTTTTTTTTTCCCCCTTTCTGGTCTACAATTTTACTTTTTATGTTTTTATTTTTTATGATCTGTATATTTTTAGAATGTTTCTGGGTGTTTTTGTCTTAAATGTTTTTTCTGTGCTTTTTGTGAGTTTTCTTCATTCCCTCTACAAAGCAATCACTGTTCTACTTCAACTTACAGTCAAGTAGTTTTATTATATATTTTTTTTATAACTAACCTTCTTGGGGAGCAGTTGTTTTTTAAGGGCTTGAAGAAGAAAATCAGGTTTTGTACAGTTTTAAGTCCTATTTAAAAATAGCGAGAAGGAACCATTTGTTCGCACTTTGACATTCATGTAGACATAGATCACAAATGTCAAAAATGACAATAAATCTTGCATTGTATACAGCGTTTTCACCAGAGCAACACAAGTGCCACAGTCTGTTTTAGTTACTTGTTTGTTGAATTACTGAAATTAAAATATTTGAAAATAATATTAATGAGGAGTCTCTTATGTTTTATAATGAAAATAATGAAATGATGTGCTGTAAGAAAAATATATAGAAATGGTACATCAACATTTTATTGGCCACTTATTTTACATAGGGACATAATTTCATCCAAATTTAACAGAAATATAAATTCTGTTTCTTCCTCTTGATTGTAGTTTGATATACAGAATTAGGGCTATAAAGAAAAAATGTGGGGGATTGAGTCAGCACAACCTGTATGTAGGTGCACATCACTATGGCGAAATACATATACAAACGGAAAATACAAATGTGATAGCACTCTACATCCAGTATTCTGCCCTGCCTCCATGCTGGATGAGGCATTGGTGTACATTTTGGCCAAAGCGTAATAAGCCACTCACCACGTCAAGGTCGCCTCTAATGAGTGGTCCCTAACACTAGTTCCTACCTGTTCATGGGCCATGACAGCCACACAAAATCCAGGGAATGCAGGTCAGCATACACGCCAAGCACACTCTGCTTTTAATCCCGTCCGGTGCCATTACAGCTTTCATCGGATCCAGGGATGCACCAACATGCACGCTGAGCCCACCATATACTTCTCCCGGAGCCAAATGGCTACTGGTAGGTTCTATATAAGCAGACTCAGTTTTATACTGACTTTAAAACCAGCCTCCAGGACAGATTGACTGGTCAGGTGTGCATGACTCCAAGGAGATCGCCACGCCTCCAATATATACTACAAAGAAAAAATGTGGGGGATTGAGTCAGCACAACCTGTATGTAGGTGCACATCACTATGGTGAAATACATATACAAACGGAAAATACAAATGTGATAGCACTCTACATCCAGCATTCTGCCCTGCCTCCATGCTGGATGAGGCATTGGTGTACATTTTGGCCAAAGCGTAATAAGCCACTCACCACGTCAAGGTCGCCTCTAATGAGTGGTCCCTAACACTAGTTCCTACCTGTTCATGGGCCATGACAGCCACACAAAATCCAGGGAATGAAGGTCAGCATACACGCCAAGCACACTCTGCTTTTAACCCCGTCCGGTGCCATTACAGCTTTCATCGGATCCAGGGATGCAAGTACCAACATGCACGCTGAGCCCACCATATACTTCTCCTGGAGCCAAATGGCTACTGGTAGGTTATATATAAGCAGACTCAGTTTTATACTGACTTTAAAACCAGCCTCCAGGACAGATTGACTGGTCAGGTGTGCATGACTCCAAGGAGATCGCCACGCCTCCAATATATACTACAAAGAAAAAATGTGGGGGATTGAGTCAGCACAACCTGTATGTAGGATGCACTTCACTATGGCGAAATACATATACAAACGGAAAATACAAATGTGATAGCACTCTACATTCAGCATTCTGCCCTGCCTCCATGCTGGATGAGGCATTGGTGTACATTTTGGCCAAAGCGTAATAAGCCACTCACCACGTCAAGGTCGCCTCTAATGAGTGGTCCCTAACACTAGTTCCGGCGATCTCCTTGGAGTCATGCACACCTGACCAGTCAATCTGTCCTGGAGGCTGGTTTTAAAGTCAGTATAAAACGGAGTCTGCTTATATAGAACCTACCAGTAGCCATTTGGCTCCAGGAGAAGTATATGGTGGGTTCAGCGTGCATGTTGGTACTTGCATCCCTGGATCCGATGAAAGCTGTAATGGCACCGGACGGGGTTAAAAGCAGAGTGTGCTTGGCGTGTATGCTGACCTGCATTTCCTGGATTTTGTGTGGCTGTCATGGCCCATGAACAGGTAGGAACTAGTGTTAGAGACCACTCATTAGAGGCAACCTTGACGTGGTGAGTGGCTTATTAGGCTTTGGCCAAAATGTACACCAATGCCTCATCCAGCATGGAGGCAGGGCAGAATGCTGGATGTAGAGTGCTATCACATTTGTATTTTCCGTTTGTATATGTATTTCGCCATAGTGATCTGCACCTACAGGCGGGTTGTGCTGACTCAATCCCCCACATTTTTTCTTTGTAGTATATATTGGAGGCGTGGCGATCTTCTTGGAGTCATGCACACCTGACCAGTCAATCTGTCCTGGAGGCTGGTTTTAAAGTCAGTATAAAACTGAGTCTGCTTATATAGAACCTACCAGTAGCCATTTGACTCCAGGAGAAGTATATGGTGGGCTCAGCGTGCATGTTGGTACTTGCATCCCTGGATCCGATGAAAGCTGTAATGGCACCGGACGGGGTTAAAAGCAGAGTGTGCTTGGCGTGAATGCTGACCTGCATTCCCTGGATTTTGTGTGGCTGTCATGGCCCATGAACAGGTAGGAACTAGTGTTAGGGACCACTCATTAGAGGCGACCTTGACGTGGTGAGTGGCTTATTAGGCTTTGGCCAAAATGTACACCAATGCCTCATCCAGCATGGAGGCAGTGCAGAATGCTGGATGCAGAGTGCTATCACATTTGTATTTTCCAGAATTAGGGCTATGTATGTACTTTTTTTGCAGTATGTTGAAGGAGTTTTCTGAGATTTTGATATTGATGACCTATCCTCAGGATACGTGATCAATATCAGATTGGTGAGGGTCTGACACTCAGGACCCCCTGTTTATCAACTGTTGGAGGTGGTCGCCGCGCTCAAGCCTCCACACAGCTTACTAAACACAGCTCTGTACATTAGATTGCGGCTGTGCTTGGAATGATAGCTCAGCTCCATTCACTTGAGTTGTGCCTAGACCATGTGACCGATGGATGTGGCGTCACTGCCTTTAGGAAGTATCTCACTGGGGTATGTGGCTTCTTCAAACAGCTGATCGACGGGGGGTGCCAGAAGTGATACCCCCCCAATCTGATATTGATGACCTATCCTGAGGTCATCAAGATCAAACACTTATAGAACCCTTTTAAAGAGCTCCCCTAAAACAACTGAAAAGGGATGACAAATTCAGGATCAGTTGACGGATGCATCATGATCAAACAACTAATTCCCATTAGAGAGCACACAGATATTAGACCTTGTATTACATAATATTGCTGCCAGGCTTTAGCGCTTATGCACTCAAAGACTTGTGTAAATCTGTGTATGACACATATGGAGGTATTTTCTGCTGGTTCCTGTACAGGAGAAACCATGGCCTGCTACATTAGAGTTTGCTTGAACAGATATATTTACCCCTAGAAACTGTACATACAGCAGCAGCACAAGTAGGGTGTATGGCTCAATGTGTTCGTGTATCAGCCCGTCTGTCAGCATCCAGCAATACCAGGATGAACAATGCTACTATGTCTCATCTACGAATCATAAACGATAAGATAAAAAAAGGTCTATGGATGCCTGCAGCATATTTACCAATGAAGTTGTTATCATTCAATTGCCTATAATATTATGTTTACCACAGAGAATTATACCTAAAATTGTAAAAACCACATAGCAGTGCCCACAGCATTATATCTGCTAGAGAATGAAGATGCCAATGTGCCAGCCACACTGCCTCAGTATTATAAATGCACTTGCCTTGGCCTTAGACCTGCAATGCTGATGGAATGGAAGCTTTTCTGTTGCCAGTCTCTCAAGCCCTGGAGAGTTATGCCTAATTCATACATCAGTCTTTTGGTCAGTAATTTCCACCAGTGATTGTGAGCCAAAACCAGGAGCCTCGAAAGACATAAGGTAAAGGGAAATATCTGCAACGGTTCTGTGTTTAGAGTCGCACCTGGTATTGGCTCACACTGATGGAAATCACTGACCGAAACACTGACGTGTGAATGAGGCCTTACTGCAAAAAATGAATGTGTTCTGTTAAAGCAGATTTGTGGTAACCTAGGTCATTGGTGGAACCCAGGACAATATCATATGTGCAGTCTCTTCATGGGGGTTAAAGAGTAAAAAAAAAACAGTTGCAGCCTGTATTATATGTTACTGTTGCAGCCTGTATTATATGTCAGAGATGCATTCACAATTCTGCTGGTGGTCAACAGGCTTATTGTCACGCACACAACTATCATCTCATTCGAGTTTTTGTAAAGCATGGGGGATAGTTAGTGCCCATTTAGATGGGCCAAGAATCAGGTCAATTATCATGGATGAACATTCATACAAATGCTCCTTATTGGTAGTTGCACCAGTTAAAGGTTCCACCTGATCACCTGACAAATAAGCAATCATGCAGCATCTTTCATGCGGCACATTGCCCTGTGTAATCAGGGATGTGGTGCCAAAAAACTATTCGGGTCACCCTTGTGCCTGAATTTAAGTGCACACAAGATATTTCCATCATCCTTGCCAATGGGGGATGGCGAGGACTAGGTGGGGGTGTAGCAGGGCCATCAGCCCAGGCAAATTTACCAGCATTTAGACCAGTTCCCAAATGTAAATGAAAACTGAAATCTAATCCAGTCCTGGGCTCAAGTAGGTTTCAATCTAGGCAGGCTGCTGGAGGATGCACCTAGTTTATGGAAAGGCCTGTGGCTCGTCATAAATTAACCGCATCCATCAGCAGCACAGGGGGACCAGCGTAAAATGCTGGTCTTTGTTAAATGACCCCTAATGAATCTATGTGGGGATGAATTGAGTGTGCCACGGTTGCCTACCAGGTGCTCTCCACAAGGAGAAATAGTACCCCCCAAATCCTGACAAAGGCCTCTCACTCAGTTAAAGGGGTATTCCTGTTACATTGTTATCCCCTATCCACAAGATGGCCGAGCGCTGAACTCGGCTATCTGCAGACCTCCCATATAAATAAATGCATGACCGACCGTTCCATTCATTTTAAGGGGCTGCTGTCACGCTTCGGTGTGGGATGGAAACACCACACCGAGGATAGGAGGGAAAGGGGGGAACAGGGAATCAGGCCTGAGAACTAGTGAAGGAAGATGGACACCTCCTAGTGAAAACCCTAACCAAAATCCTGACTGACTACTGGTATGAACAGACCCCAAAGGTAGGTGAGTTCATACGCAGGAATACCTGGAGTCCTATCTAGCCTTCCTCCAAAATGAAGGACGAACAGGAGTCTCCTTCAGGCCTAATACAAACAATTGGGAAATGCAACGCACAGAACCCAAACAAAATACAAAAGGGAAAGGAAAGACTTCAAAGAAGCAATGGAAGCACCAGGAACTCAGAGGAGATCCAACCACAATCTATCCAAAGGTCCAAACAGAAGCTATAAACCGCACAGCATTGTGGGAGAAGCAACTATAAATAGAGAAGATCAAATTACCATAATAGCCACACCTGGGGAAAGAAGGTATAGCAAGCACCAGAAACAACACAGACGTCATTTGATCCAAACGGAAAACATGTCAGATCAAACCACGTGTTGCCAGTCTCACGGATCTCCTGCCACCTGTTGCGGGAACGTCCGTGACAGCTGCAGGATGTATGGGGCTCCCATTCTTGTGATTGGTGGGGGGCCCAGCGGTTGGACCCCCACCAATCTAATACTTATCCCCTTTGCACTGATGAGGAGCAGTTACTCCAAAACAGCTGTCTGCAGTTGAGGCACTAGCTTAGACATAATCCTAAATTTTGTCTAGAGGCCTGTTTAAAAGATCGAACATTGACTTATAGAACAGCTAACTTACCTCTGGTGGCATAAGAGGCCGAGCCTTCTTTTCTTTTTGGAAAGAGCGCTAATTTGTGCGCCTTTTTCCCAGGGAAGCATTGCATGACCTTTAAAACTCCTGATGCCTATTGGGCGCTCTCCACAAAAAGAAATACTACATCCCCCCCCCCTTCCTGGATGATTGGGAACAAACAGTTTGTTTCCTATCATTGCTTTGTGCATCAACCCATGTAAATAAACACTTCGTTTTCCCTTCATTAGATTACCATACAGAGTCTGTGGTAAATATGACAATACCCAGAATGTAAATCACCAGAATTGACTCAGTGCAAATACTGCACTCTCAAGGAATTATGGGAGATTTTAACTGGCATAATTGTCAATGCAGCTCTGGAGTATTATACGGACTTTAGTTCAGGATCCTTACAAATAGTGAAATGTATTTAAGAAGTCACTGTACTTTTATGTAGATTCATTGTTCTGTGGTCTATATTACTTTACAGGGTCTGATCTGTGGTCTATATTTATTTTTGGTGTATGATGAAAGGGGTCATATGTACTGTTTGTGATTCGGATGCTGTAGAGTAGGGAATGTCCTATATACAGTAAATGGGCATATGACCAAAAAATTTGCCTGGCCCATTGCTTCGTAAGGCCCTTTTCAGAATCTCTCTGATATCTGTTCTATAAAGTTGAATAAATAGGATTTCCACTTTTATGGCCTGTCTTCCATATTTCACCATACCTACTTGTTTCTTATGAACTGCTTGGCACCCAATTACCTCTTAGATATTTCTGTTTTGGTAGGCCATGCACATGGTCTACTGAAGAATGCCTCATCTCTTTAGATGCTTGGAGGTTGCAAGAGCTTGGAGAAGATCTCATTCATGTAAAACATCCCAGAGCTGGTTGATTTGTCACTCATGTTATTTCCTAAGGAAATATTAAGTTATTATGACCTCCAATCAGTTGTGGTCTTGTCATCTTTAGAATCAGTGGAAAATGTGTAATGGTTCTCAAGTGAGAGAGTTTTCCTTCTTATAGTTCTAGCCTTTTAGATGTTACTGTATGAAGAGCTGTTTGTGTGATTTTTCTGACAGTGTTTTATGGCCATTTCTAGATGTTAATGGGTTATATCAACAACAGACAGATGAACAGATAAAAGAGAACATGACAACTGCACAGATCGCACTGCGGGAATATGCAGCCAGTTGCCCCAGTTGTGGATAAGAATAAGAATTCCTGAGCCTCAATGATAATGCTGTTTTGCTTGCACAGTTATTTTTTTTATTATTCCATGGAAAGAAGTCAAACAGAAAGAATTCCCTAGCGGTTTCCATCCTTGATGTCGTTTTTTTTTTTATGTACCCAGGTCACATGGAGGGGGATCTGATGCTGACATGAGCCTGCTGGGGGGGCAAGGGGAAGGGCATAATGGGGGCTAGGTTCAGACCAGGGTTAGCCAAATAGTGGATAAATTAAGCAGGACAAACAGACAGCTCACCTCTCCATGAACTCTTTGCCCAGCTAACCTGCTCCTCACCCGGCCCAGCACAGGTGGAGTACAGCCAGTGCACAAGTCAATCAGCACTCCTACAGCCTGCTATTACATTCACAAAATGTACTCTCCTCCGGGAGACAATTGCTTTTGGCTTCATTAACGCCTCCCCAGGAACAGCCTGAAATATCCAAGGAATGCAAATATCAGAAGAATGCAAAGACAGAATGTAAAATTCAGCCACAACCAACCAAATGTCCAGTTTAATTTTCAGTGTTCAGCAGTAATGGCATTAAGCAGCATGGGGCTAATTCTGTGGAGGACCAGAATATCCTCCATTGGCCCAGATTCTAACAATGTCAGTTCCAGCAAAAGGCAACCTGCTATGAAGCTGACTTTATCCAGTGGACCATCCTCAGTAATTGACTGCTATGGTATGTCAAGTACATGTGTATGTTTGCACTCACACAGACAAAGGCTGTCAATTGATTGACTCCATCTCCTGGACTCATAAGCCCAGAACCACCAGAGACATCACAAGGTTTATGCAATCTCTTCCCAAAAAGCTATTACCTGTAAATATATATCTTCTCAGCTTGTCTATGCTCCTGTAACTAGGGGCAGGTTCACAGTGACAAGTTCTCTTTAAGATCACTTTACATGTGACCTGAGTCCAGTATTAAAGGAATTTTCCAGGAGGAAAATATTGATCACCTATCCTCAGGATAGGTTATCAACATCAGATTGGTGGGGTCTAACACCCAGCACCCCCACTGATCACCTGTTTGAAGAGGCTTTGGGACTTCGTTAAGCGCTAAGGTCTGTTCCTAGGCTAGTTACATCACGTTCATTGGTCACATAGCCTATGTGCAACTGAATGGGCCTGAGCTTCAATCCCAAGCACAGTGACTATGCAATGTACAGTCCTCTGCTTGGTAAGTTGTGAGGAGGCCGCAGCATTTGTTTGAAGTTGCATTGATCAGCAGGGATGCCGAGAGTCGGACCTCCACCGATCTGCTATTGAGAACCTATCCTGGAAAACACCTTTAATAAGTGTTTCTAGTTCATGATCAGCTGAGAATGTGGCTTCCTTGGGAGGGTTTGCAAGCAATTCCAGTGGTAATGGCCCTAATCTTTCCTTTCTTCATAGATCTAAAGGTGACTTTACAAGCCAGAGAAAAGTCAGATGAATCTGGGGGTTTCTGACTCTCTCCCAACAGCAGATGTTGGCAAAAAAGAAAGATATGGCATGTTGGATTTGAACATGCTTGATCCTTTGTTACCATAAGGGATAAGCCAACACCAGATACTACTTTTTTCCCTCTCCCCAAAGGTCAAGCCAAGCATATATGTGTATAGGGATGTTGGATACAATAGCTTTTCACCAAGCCAGTGTTTGTGAGGCCACTATTGAAGATGTATGGTGTCACTGGTAGTTCACATGGAGTCCGGTTAAATTTGAGGATGGTCATGAGTCACTGTCGATCATTGAAGATGGGCTCAGGGAAGGATGTAGCTTCTCACACTGTAAACAGGTAAACAAATGGTCCCAACATTTGTACTACAGCAGCGAATATAATATGATTTCTGGTGACACCAGAAAGATCTTTTCAGAACTGAGATTATGTAAGATGTTATTTTATTATACACAATTATCCTCAGAACTTAGAACTAGGAAATTTGCCCAGTGCTAAATTCTTGCAGGTTATGAAGGTACAATTTATAACTTGGCAATAACAAAGAATTTCATACCAGAATAGTCATTTTTGAACAGAAAATCTCTGAAATAATTTAGTGTCAGTGGGCCATTTACTATCACTTAGTGATTTTTTATATTAATAATGTATTCATAAAGTTCAGAAGGTTAAGGCCTTGTGCTAAAATAAAATAAAAAATCAAGTTTACACAAATCAATCAGCACTCAACACCCCATAACGAAAAAGTGAATTTTGCTAATGTTTGCAAATTAACTAAAAAGAACAAACTAAAATTTCATATGGACATAAGTATTCAGACCCTTTGCTATGACACTTGATATTTAGCTCTGGACACCTCCCATTTCTCTTGGTGATCTTTGAGATATTTCTACACAGTGGCGTAACTACTGGGGAAGCAGCGTGTGTGACAGTTTATTTTCAAGTTAGTTAAATATCGATTCTTGTCTTAATGTTCAGGGCCCCTTCACAGCAGCAGCAGCTGACCAGGCCCCCTCGCTAATGTGATCTAATCTTACTGTCTCCTAAAGTCTGCTGATGTGTCTGGGATTCGAACCCACAACCTCCAATGTATCAGTGGCAAAGCATTTACCCACACAGCCATAAAGGCTGCATTGCAACTGATCGAAAAAATATGAGACTTCTACTGTTATAGCTGGCTAAGTGTACATCTATACACATGACAGCTGCCCCAACACACCCAGCACTGCTATATCTCTATATGACAGCTGTCCCAGCACACTCAGCTCTGCTATATCTCTATATATGAGCAGCTGTCATGTGTATAGATGTCCACTTAGCCAGCTATAACAGTAGAAGTCTCATATGTTTTCCGTCAGCAGCAAGGCAGCTCTTATGGTCTTGTGGTTAAGTGCTTTGCCTCTGATACAGAAGGTCGTGGGTTCGAAGCCCAGCAGAAACTTTTCTGAAATACAAGCACTGACTCCATATATGGACATACAGGGCGGGACACAGGAAGTAACATGGAGGTAAGTAGAAGTGTTTATTATTTTTTTTTAATACCCGACTGTTACTGCCATGGGGGGAGCGGGGGGGCACTTGATATTGGCACATGGGGGGGGGTTGGCACCTGATACTGGCACATGGGGGGGAGAGAGGCACCTGATACTGGCACATGGGGGGGAGAGGGGTTGGCACCTGATACTGGCACATGGGGGGGAGAGGGGTTGGCACCTGATACTGGCACATGGGGGGGAGAGGGGTTGGCACCTGATACTGGCACCTGGGGGGGAGGGGGGGTTGGCACCTGATACTAGCACATGGGGGGGAGAGAGGCACCTGATACTGGCACATGAGGGGGGGAGGGAGAGAGGCACTTGATACTGGCACTTTTTTGTGTGGGGGGGAGATGGCACTATGATACTGGGACATGGGGGGGAGGAGAGAGGCACTTGATACTGACACCTGGGGGGAGGGGGGGTTGGTACCTGATACTGGCACATGGATGGGTTTGGCACTATGATACTGGCACATGGGGGGGAGAGAGGCACTTGATACTGGCACTTCTTTGGGGGGGAGATGGCACTATGATACTGGGACATGGGGGGGAAGAGAGAGGCACTTGATACTGGCACATTGGGGGGTTTGGCACTATGATACTGGCACATGGGGGGTGGGAAGGAGAGAGGCACTTGATACTGGCACATTGGGGGGAGAGATGGCACTATGATACTGGGACATGTGGGGGGGAGGAGAGAGGCACTTGATACTGGCACATGATGGGGGGGCATCTATGGGGACACTTACTGGCACATTATTGGGGGGCATTATGGGGGACACTAGGCCGGCAGCCTATCAGAGGCCGGACACTGAGGGGCTTCTACTGGGGCACTATATATGGGGCATTTTATACTGGTACATTATGGGGGCACTAGCAGGAAGGGGGGAGAGGAGCAGTATGGGGGAATTTACTGGGGGCACTATATAGGGGTATTTTATACTGGGACATTATGGGGGCACTATGGGGACATTAGCTCAACTGGGGGCATTACAAGGGGGTATTTTTGCACTTTCATATTATAAGGAGAATTATTACTACTGGGGGGGGCATTATAGTGGGCTTTATTACTCCCCCATGGTATGACCCCCTAGTAGCAGCACCAGCCTTTCCCTGCTCTGCTATCCCTCTGCCCCTTCTCCAAATCCTTATTATGAAATCTTTCTCATTAGGATAAAGCACAACATCAGCATCCGCCGAGCCCCCGGCCAAGTGTTGAAGTGGTGTCCGAGATCCCCAAGGGTCAAGTAACTGTAAGTTTTCATATGAAATATGTTTATGTTATACACATATAGCATCCACTGTGCCACACAATATACAGTATACCGCTACACTGTGCCAAAGGAGTGGGGTTTACACAGGAGGAGGGAGGTGCAAAGTGCGTTGGAGGGGCCCTTACATATATTTGCTGTGGGGCCCAGTCACTTCTAGTTACGCCCCTGTTTCTACACTTCGATTGAAGTCCACCTGTGGTAAATTCAGTTGATTGAACATGATTTGGAAAGATACACCTCAGTCTATATGAGGTCTCACAGCTGACAATGCATATCGGACCATAAACCAAGCTGTAAGGAGAAAAGAACTGCATGTAGAGCCCAGAGACAGGATTGTGTGAAGGCACAGATTTGGAAAAGGGGGCAAAAAAAATTCTGCTGAACTGAAAGTTCACAGGAACACAGTAGCCTCCATAATTCTTAAATAGAAGACATTTTGAACGACCAGGATTTTTCCTAGAGCTGGTCACCCCACTAAAATAAGTAATCAAGGAGAAGGGTCTTGGTAAGGGTGGTAACCAAAAACCCAGTGGTCACTATGGTTATGATCTAGAGATCCTGCGTGTAGATCGGAGAAACCTCCAGAAGGTAAACCATCAATAAAGGCTCATGGAAGCCCTTTTGGAGCTTGCAAAAAAGCAACTAAATGACTTAGACTGTGAAACACAAGATTCTCTGGTCTGATGAAACCAAGATTGAACTTTTTGGCCTCAATTTTAAGCGTCGGTTCAGGAGACCAGGCACTGCTAATCACCTGCCCAATACCATACCTAAAGTGAAGCATGGTGGTGGCAGCATCATGCTGTGAGTGTTTTTTTCAGTGCCTGAGACAGGGAAGCTGGTCAGGGTTTAGGGAAAGCTGAATAGAGCAAAGTGCAATGATATTCTTAATGAAAACCTGATCGGGAGTGCCCTGAGCCAAAGGTTCACCTTCCAATAAGACAATTACCCTAAGCGCACCACCAAGACAACATAGGAGCAGGGCCGGCGCCACCAGTAAGGCGACTTAGGCAGTCGCCTAGGGCGCCATGCAGCAGGGGGCGCCCGGCGCCCGTTGCGGTAAAAAAATAAATAAATAATTGCTTATATAAGTTGGGGGCGGCCGGCGGCGCCGCCTGAGCGGCTGAGGCTGAGCGCTTGCCGCTCTAAAGAATCCTGCTCTGTGTTGTTGTTAATGTAGCGTGGCCGAGCTCTGTTCGGTCCGCGGTACAGGAGCTTTTGTTTCCTGTACCCGGCCGGACTGACAGGAAGTGCACACTAAGTGTGCACTTCTTGTCAGTCCGGTCGGGTACAGGAAACAAATGCTCCTGTACCGCGGATCGAACAGAGCTCGGCCACGCTACACTAGAGGTGGGGGTAGAATGAGTGACAAGGGGGGGGGAGAATAATGAGTGACAAGGGGGGGAGAATAATGAGTGACAAGGGGGGGGGGAATAATGAGTGACAAGGGGGGTGGAGAATAATGAGTGACAAGGGGGGGGGAGAATAATGAGTGACAAGGGGGGGGAGAATAATGAGTGACAAGGGGGGGAGAATAATGAGTGACAAGGGGGGGGAAATAATGAGTGACAAGGGGGGGGGGATAATGAGTGACAAGGGGGGGGAGAATAATGAGTGACAAGGGGGGGGAAATAATGAGTGACAAGGGGGGGAGAATAATGAGTGACAAGGGGGGGGGGGAATAATGAGTGACAAGGGGGGGGGGAAATAATGAATGACAAGGGGGTGGAAATAATGAGTGACAAGGAGGGGGGAATAATGAGTGACAAGGGGGGGGGGAGAGAGAGTGACAAGGGAGTTCCCAGAGCCAGACTGCAGCCAGAGACCAGATCATCTTATTGTCCTGGTGGTAAGTAGACAATGCAATATGTTTATTATGTAATTGTTTAGTTATTAATACTACATTGGAAACTAATTTACCTCACATCCGTGTGTGTTTTGCGGATCCACAAAACACGAACAGCGGCAATGTGCGTTCCGCACTTTGCGGACCGCACATTGCCGGCACTATTGCGGACAAGAATAGGACATGTTCTATTTATTTCAGGATCGGAATTGCGGATCCGGGTCCGCAGTTCCAGATCGGGGCCGCACGTTGTATGGGCCCGCAATTCCTTTCCGCAAAAAGAGACAGCTACAAGAAGCTGGATTAACCCTAAGGGAAACATAGCAGTTCTTTTAATTAAAAAACTGAGAAAGGGGAACATGATATGGGCAGATCATCTGATAAGGGGGGGGGGGGGGCGTCAATTTTTATCTTGCCTAGGGCGGCAAAAATCCTTGCACCGGCCCTGCATAGGAGTGGCTTAGAGACAACTCTACAAATGTCCTTGAACCTAATTCAGAGCCCTGACTTGAACCTAATCTCTGGAGAGACCTGAACGCTCAACGATCATCCCCATCCAGCTTGACAGAGCTTGAGAGGATCTGCACAGAACAATGGCAGAACATCCCCAAATCCAGGTTTGCAAACCTTGTGACATCATACCCAAGAAGACTGGAGGCTGTAATCATTGCCAAAAGGTGCTTTCACTAAGTCATCAGTAAAGGGACTTATGTCAATGCAAGATTTTAGTTTTTACTTTTCAATATATTAGGAAAGATTTCTAACTTCTGTTTTCACTTTGTCATTATGAGGTATTGAGTGCAGAATGACGAAAAACTGGAACTTTATTTTATTTTAGGACAAGCCGCACAGTTTGAAGATTTTCCAAATGCATAGTATATGCTCACAGCTATATTATTTTCATCATGAATTTTATTTCTGCTTAAAGGGTATACATGTACACTTTTGCAACTATTTTTATTGCACTGATGGATTTGACCCCTTCAGGATTTTCCATTTCTGCATTTTCATTTTTTAACCCTGCCTGGAGCCATATCTTTCCCCCTTCCCCATTAATTTAGCCATATGAGGGCTTGTTTTTTGTAAGACAAGCTGTACTTTTAAATGGAAACTTTTACTACAGCATATAATGTAGTGGGAAGCTGGAAAAAACAATTCCACCACAGAGGCAGCAGTTGTGTGGCATCAGGCGGGTTGCAGCATCAGAATAGTGGCTGAAGCACGTGCCAGAAGTAACAGGCCATTTTTCACAATATTCTGGTGTGGCAGTCAGAACACGATGCCAGAATGATCTAGTCTGATGCATCAGGCACCAATGTGTGGATATCCTGGCTAATCCATGCCTGATTCATCTTTATAAAAGGTTAATCTCTCAACATTTTGTGTTGGAAGGCGAGTTCTCTTTGGGGTAACTATGCCCCCTGCCGCACTAAACACCCGCTCTGATACACACTACTGGCCGGGCAGGAAAACTTGTCCAGGGCAAACTCGGACAGTTGCGGCCACAATTCAAGTTTGGCTGCCCAGTTGTCCAGGGGATCTTGGATCTGGGGTGACAGGGTGCACGGTAAGTATGCCACCACCTGCTGGTTTAGGTTCTGCTCCATGTCCTGCTGCTGGCTGGTTTCTTTAGTTGGGGGGTGAAGAAACATGCTCATCAGAGACTCAAGTTACTGCTGACGGAACAACATATGCAGCGACCAATGGCAGTTGAGTTTATCAACCCTCTCAGGAGGTGTAAAAAAAGGCCCCCATTTAGGCTCGATAGCGAGGGTCTAACATCGAGTAGAGCCAGTAGTCATTCCACTGCTGAATGGTGATAATGTGGCTGACACTATGCAAGCAACTCAGCATGCATCTAGACATTTCCGCAAGGGAATCAGAGGGACTACATGCCTCCATCTCCACTCAATACTACCAAAGTCTGTTGGGATCATCTGCCTGGTCTTCCTCGTGCCCCTCCTGCTCCTCTCCTGTCACTTGGGCAGATAAACCACCTATTTCTGTACACAATTCATGGGCGTTAATGTCCTCGTCCTCATTCTCCTACCTCACCAGTTCAGCCTCCACAGGGCTCAGGTGGCCATTAGATGTACGCGCCACATTTCCTGTCCCCTGGCCAGCCAAATTTATCAGCATCTGCTCCAGGACGTGAAGTAGTGGAATGACATCATTCATCCCATAGTTCTGGCAAGTGACAAAAAAAGTGGCCTCCTCAAAGGGCCTAAGCAAACGGCAGGTTACACAGGGGAGTACCCCTGTCTGCCTGAATCATCAATAAATCGTTCACGGCCTTCCTCATATATATATAGTCGGTCGAACATGTGGAGGGTGGAGTTCCAATGTGTGGAAACGTTGCATATAAGGTGATGTTGGGAAACACTATTCTGTTTTGCAGCTCAAGGAGGGCATGTTTTGCACAGTAAGAGTGGCTGAAGTGCATGCACACAGTTTTCAAGACATCTTGAAGTTGGGTGGAAGACTTCAGGAACCCGGTTACAACCAGATTAAAGACGTGCACCATGCAGGGTGCATGGGTCAGCCCTCCTTGATGCAGCGCAGACAAACAGTTCTTCCCGTTATTGGTGACCATGGCTCCAATTCTTCAGCTGGTGAGTAGACAGCCAGGATTTGATTTCTTAGTTGATGACGAAAAGCAATTCCACCCTGATGTAATTCCATTTGCCCAGGCTGGCCAAGTGCAGAAAACATGAAACCGCCATGCTCTGCATAGGTGGTATGCTGGAGGACCACTCTGAACTGTGTCTACAGTGGGGGTTGAGGACAAGTTGGAGGATGAGGAGGCAGAGGAGGACATTTGCTCCGGAAACACAGCATGGGAACGCAGAGGCGGCATTGACATCACCTGGCCAAGTTGCTGGTGTGCCTGTGCAGGAACCACATTTACCCTGTGGGCCATAAAGGACATATATTGTACTTGACCATAGTTATAGCTTCACACGCCGGCACTGTCAAGAACTGTACCAGACACCGACAGGCTCAAGGAATGGCCAAACTTCTGCTGTAGGTACGTATGCAGGGCTGGTACAGATTTTTTAGAGAAGTAGTTTATGGCTTGGGACTCTCCACTTTGGCTTGGCACAAGCCATTAGTTCTCTGAAATGTGCAGAGTTAACTACGTGGAAAGGGAGGGACTGCAGTACCAGCACCTTGGCCAGGAGCACATTCAGCTTCTAGATGAGTGCACACATACTGTTGTCCTTTTGCTAACGCCTCGGTGATCGATTGCTGGCGCAACGTGTGATGGAAAGAGTAATAGTAGGAGGAGCATCAGGACCACTAGATGATGGTAAGGAAACAAAGTTCCCTTCTGCTGATGTGGTGGAGCCCTGACTGCTGGAGAAGGGGTGCGGGCCTCTGGGAGATGCGTTAGGATGTACCACTACATTAGCACCACGGTTTTCCCAGGCAACATTATAGTGACTCTCCATGTGTTGATGCAGGGCCATGGTTCCAACATTGGCACCCTGACCGTGCTTCACCTTCTGCCCTCAGATCCTACATACGGCCACGCTGACATCCTGAAGCGACTCAATGAAAAATTCACACACTGGCGAGAATGGAATTTTACGCCCACCACTCTGTGCTGACTGCCTGCCACTGCCTCTATGAAGCTGTGCACCACTAGTTGTTTTGGTACAGGCAGGCTCCTGAGTAGCAGACGGTCTACCCCTGGTATATTTGGCTGCAAATCTCACACTGCTGCCACCCTGCTGGATCACGGCCACACTTGCACCCTGCTGGCTCAGCTGCACGCTGCCACCCTGCCCATCTTCACAAAGCTCCCACATGAGATCGGCTACATCATCATCCACTACTGTCTGCTCATCACTTATGTCACCCTCCCCAGTCTCATGGCCTAATCCCTGACCGCTGGCAACACCTGCCCCCACGAGACTGTCACCATCGCTACTTGCATGCCTACAAGAGGAAGCAATGGACCTCTACTCCAAATGTGGGCTGGCCAGTATCTGCTGACTGTCCTCAATAATATCTTCCTAGCTGAAAAGCGGAGAAGAGCTGGCGGCATACATTACTTGCAGAAGGAGCAGCAAAGGAAAAAGGCAGGTTCAGGACAGATGAGGGCACAGAGCTTGTTCCTGGGACATGCTAACCAAGTGTGGTGTCAGACTCCTGGCTGTTGGTGTCTGATGTCAGTTGAGATGATCCATCCAAAAGGGACAACACAAATGGATAGCACATACACATGCTATGCTTTGATCTAATAACTGCTTCTCAGCATAATTTAAATCACTTTTCAGTGCAATATATAGTATTGTGCCCCCGATGCTGCATGCTATACATGAGGCATTAGTATACAATTTGATTGAAAAGCATAAGCCAACTCACCGTGCCAAGGTTGCCTCTTTGAGTGGGTACCTACTCTAAATTTGGTGCAGCACTGCGCAACGACTATTGACACCACGGCACTGCCCTGGTAGGCGATGGGACCCAGCAGCCAAGCAGCACCCCTGCTGCCTGGCAATGCCAAACCCAACATTGCACCATGCCAACACACCAGCACAACACCACAGCAACAATGGCCACCACACAGCACCGCACCATGTAAACAGTTGTCAAAGCTCACCTTGTCCTATGCTCTCAGGAACTCCAACTGAGAGCTGGTAGGTTTAGGCTACTTTCACACCTGCGTTCGGTGCGGATCCGTCTTGTATCTGCACAGACGGATCCGCACTGATAATGCAAACGCTTATATCCTTTCAGAACGGAACCGTTTGCATTATTATTCTTTATAAAGTCTAAGTCAAAACGGATCCGTCCTGACTTACATTGAAAGTCAATGGGGGAAGGATCCGTTTTCAATTGCACCATATTGTGTCAGTGAAAAAGGATCCATCCCCATTGACTTACATTGTAAGTCAGAACGTATCCGTTTGGCTCTGCATCGTCAGACGGACACCAAAACGCTGCAAGCAGTGTTTTGGTGTCCGCAACCAGAGCGGAATGGAGGCGGAACGGAGCCAAACTAATGCATTCTGAGTGGATCCTTATCCATTCAGAATGCATTGGGGCTGAACTGATCCGTTTTGGGCCGCTTGTGAGAGCCCTGAAACGGATCTCACAAGCGGACCCAGAAACGCCAGTGTGAAAGTAGCCTTATATGAACCCTGATACAGTCTCCTGCTAATTAAAATCACCTGGACTGGGAGGAGTGCTGACACCAAAATGCAAAGACTACTCAAATATCCAAAGGGGGAACAGAAATGGATCGCACATTCACATGCTATGCTTTGATCTAGTAATAACTGCTTCTCAGCATAATTTAAATTGCTTCTCAGTGCAAGATATAGTATACCGCCCCCTATGCTGCATGCTATACATGAGGCATTAGTATACAATTTGATCAAAAATTGTATACTAATGCGCGGTGGCGTGGTCAGTGGCTTATGCTTTTTGATCAAATGCTCTACCACTACCATCACCATATCCATTACCAATCCCATCCTCCTCACAGCACTTCCCCTGCGGGTCACTGCACAGTTGCAAGAAAAAAATAAGTTAATCCTTTGGAATTAACAGAATTTCTGCAAAAGAATCTAACTCACTACACACAAAGTTATACTGTGCATGTATTTTAATGAGCACATAGAGTCAACATTTTTTTTCTCCGGACGCTGTGGATGATCTGCACCAGTTCTCTGGAATGCCCTATCCCAAGCAATTGGGATAATTAACAGCATTCCCAGTTTTAGGTGCTCCCTAAAACACATCTTTTTAAGTTGGCCTATCACATAGGAATGCTTGTTAACATTTATCTAGCAGTGTAAAAGTCCTGCTGATTACCCAATGAATTTGTTAAACGCTCATTCATCAAGTAATTGGATCGTTTGTGTAGGCATCGAAATCATCGTTTGCTAGCAGCGGATCGTGCTGTGTAAACAGCATCTGCTGCCGGCAAAAAAATTAGCCAGTATGGTAAATGCAGACTTCTCCTCCACTGACGAGCAAGCGGGACCGCTTTGTTCCCGACAATTGCATGCTGTATCGTCCTGTGCAAGGGACTTTCGCAATCAGACCTCATCATATTAGTAATCAATCCAGGAGATTGCAAATGATTCACTTATTTTTTCTTGTAGATATATGGATAGGTGTTTTCTTTCATCTTGCCTGTGATAATAATGAGATGACTGCTGAAAAATGGTCTCCTCAGAACTGTGGGAGCATGGTCGCTCATTGATAAGCACTGGTGCCTTGAAGCGCTGGGGTCCTACATTCAAATCCGACCAAGGACAACATCTGCATGGAGTTTGTATGTTCTCGCCGTGTTTGTGTGCGTTTCCTCCGGGTTCTCCAGTTTCCTCCCACACTCCAAAGACTCACTGTTCGGGACCTTAAATTGTGAGCCCCATTGGCTCAGCTTGATGCTAATGTCTGTAAAGCGCTGTGGAATATAGTAGCGCTATATAAGTGAGTAAAATAAATACATTAATAAACAGAAAGTGTCAGCAAATGCATAGGCTTAGCATCCAGTGTGAAAATGGCAGCATTTTTAGGATTTTTCTTTACATAACATAAAAACTCTGTAGTTTTTAGGGGTGGTGGGACCCTAATTTTTATGTATAACCTTGTACGAATAAATCGAGACAAAACATTTAATAAAGTGCTGCTTAGGATTATCAATATGACTGCAATTATTTCATCAAAGGGGGTTGTCATCCAGCTTTCTAAGAGGAGATAAGGTTTAGAAGCTGTGGGGTTTCACTCTGGTAGACGGGATTAGCGGATGCAGTATAGAGGCAACAACAAGTTCTTTGGATCAAACAGTTCAGTGTTTTATTCACACTTTAGGGAAGTGACAAAGCAAGCAGTCATAATCAAGCAAGAAAGTCACCTTGCGGTGTTGGTGGTAATTCACACCATGCGGCCATTCTGCCTCAAAGAGTCCTTGAGCAGAATGGCCGCACGCCAAACAGGTAGCAAGTCCTTTTCACGCCAAACAGGTAGCAAGCCTTCATCCAGACACAAGGCTCCCAGATCCCAACACAGAGACATGGCTTTTAAGCCCAGCTGCCTATTTAAGGACAGCCAGGTGCTGCCAAAACCCGGACAGGCACTTAAAATCTGGTCCGGTATTTGACCTCACCCGGCTCTAAATCAGCCCAGCCGCACATGCTGGGAGGAAAATACCTATTTTCCCAGACCAAACCTCTCACTGTGTCACAAAGCTTATACAAATATCACATGCATTGAACTTAATAATGAAACAGTATGCAGTAAGCTCCTAAGCTCCCTCTAGTGGCAGGCTAATAAAAGTTTATAATTTAGCTGTATGATTATGCAAGGGATTTGGAGCTCTGTATCAGAAACATGGACCTCTGACCACTATGAAAATAGAAATGAATCAGCACAGATTCACCTTAAAAGTATATCATAATAATAAAATGAGGAGATCCACTTTAAGGTTACAAGAAAGTGAAAAATAAGACATTATGAGAAAAAATACTGCAAAATTGTGTAATTCATTATAGGACATAGGTAAAGAAAGCATACAAAATTCTCATCAAGAACTGAACTAACTGTAAAACTCTATTAACGCAAAACAGATAAGAATCTGAAACACCCAGGTTTGGGCTTCGTTCGATTTGACTTGGCGTGCACATATTCCGTGCAATTTACTATGAGTCAAAGTAATCTTTGTTCACACTATTTGGCAAAGTATCTCAGTTCTGAATCAAAAGGGAAAATATCACCATATAAAACAATATAATGTATTGTAGCTCCAAGCAGGCAGCAATATGGAGCACACTGATTAAATGAGACTTGTTCCTGGTGCACATGACGGCAGATGTTGGACAATAATTATGGGTACTCCAAACAGCAGGAATCGGGGTGTGCCCGTATTATAGGCGTTTCTGTATGCACTGTGTGACAAAAGTAAGATTAGTCACGGGCACATTGTGACCTCTAATCCTGACTCTACCCAGGAATGTGCTAGGAGGGTAGGGCTCTGAGGAGTCTCATCTCTGGGTACCCCATATATTAGAATGGGGCTTAAAGGGGATCCCCCATTACAACTTATCCCCTTTCCAGGACCACAGGATAGGGAAAAGGTGACTGATTGGCGAGGGTCTGACCGCTGGGGCCCCCAGTGATAACAAGAACTGTTTGAATGAAGCAGCGGACATACATATGTGGTTGTACTCGGGTATTTCTGGCAGTCCCTTAGAGCTGAATGGAGCTTGGATACACTTGCCTGTCTGCCGCTCTACAACTTGTATCTGGAATTGCATCTCAGGTGTGACATTCTTTTTGGAACAAAGCAGCCATGTTTTTCTAATCCTGTACAGCCCCCTCAGTGTGCCTTCTGTACTTAAAGGGATTGTCTAACTTAACATATTGCTGGCATGTTACCATGGTGGCAACGTTGCTAAGAAAGCTCCATGTTCCTTTAGTTTTTCTCAAAATTTTTCCCACTGGCTCCTGGTATTGCCCATACGGCTCAGGTAGGTGAGTGTTAGGACCCGAGCTACTTGAGAAACCTTGGCGCGGAGTTCGGGCTCAGACATGTCCTCCTAGTAGAACATGTTGGCTAATCTCTCAATTTTATCATCAGTTTGAGGGCTTAGTAAGTCTGCAGAGTGCACCTGTCTTTGCTATTATTATATTGTGACAGTGGTGCTAGGAAAGCAACAGGCCATCAAACGCATTGATGGCATACACTCAGGGCTTTTTTTCTGGCGGAACGCACCGGAACGGCGTTCCGCCACCTTTTGACATCGCAGCCTGCCATGCTCCAGTATCGCAGGCTGCGATGTATCAGCGGGGAGGGACTGGGAGGAGGAGCTGGGGGCCGATGCGTTCACTGTGCTCCGGCCCCTCCGCTCCAGTACAGTTATAAAATGTGTAATTCAATTAATAATGATTCATGCTGCCCCCTCTGTAGTATAACATTCAATATATCCTACTCACAGGGCTACTGTTATATCGTAATGCAGGCCGGCCAGGCAGACGAGCGGCAGAGTGACTGACTGACGTCACGTGCCTGCCCGGCCTACTTTATGAATGAAGCAGGCGGCGCAGGCACGTGACGGCAGTCAGTCACTCTGCCGCTCGTCTGCCCGGCCGGCCTGCATTACGATATAACAGTAGCCCTGTGAGTAGGATATATTGAATGTTATACTACAGAGGGGGCAGCATGAATCATTATTAATTGAATTACACATTTTATAACTGTACTGGAGTGGAAATGGGGGGTCTGTGGATGACACTGTTATGGGGTGGGGGTGGGGTCTGTGGATGGCACTGTTATGGGGTGGGGGGGTCTGTGGATGGCACTGTTAAGGGGGGGGGTCTGTGGATGGCACTGTTAATGGGGGGTGTCTGTGGATGGCACTGTTAAGGGGTGGGGGTCTGTGGATGGCACTGTTAAGGGGTGGGGGGGGGGTCTGTGGATGGCACTGTTATGGGGTGGGGGGGTCTGTGGATGGCACTGTTAAGGGGAGTCTGTGGATGGCACTGTTATGGGGTGGGGGGGTCTGTGGATGGCACTGTTATGGGGTGGGGGGGTCTGTGGATGGCACTGTTATGGGGTGGGGGGGTCTGTGGAAGGCACTGTTATGGGGTGGGGGGGTCTGTGGATGGCACTGTTATGGGGTGGGGGGGTCTGTGGAAGGCACTGTTATGGGGTGGGGGGGTCTGTGGATGGCACTGTTAAGGGGGGGGTCTGTAGATGGCACTGTTATGGGGTGGGGGGGGTCTGTGGATGGCACTGTTATAGGATGGGGGGTCTGTAGATGGCACTGTTATAGGATGGGGGATCTGTGGATGCCATCCACAGATCCCCCATAACAGTGCCATCCACAGATCCTCCACCCCATAACAGTGCCATCCCCAGATCCCCCATTAACAGTGCCATCCCCAGATCCCCCATTAACAGTGCCATCCCCATCTGGGGGGTTTCTTTGCTGGGCTGGACTTTTATAGCCCCCCCCAAATTTTACTTGCATCCCTGTTCTCTAAAGGGGCGGTTTTAGGGGACGGTCCTAGGGGTGGGTAGGGGCGTGTCCAGGGGAGGGGGGTGAGTTCCAACACCTTTTCTCTGAGAAAAAAAGCCCTGCATGCCCTGGCGCTCTCTCTTTCTAGCGGTACTACCGCATGTCTACTCCTCACTGCGTCCACAATTGCATCTCGTCTCCCACAAAGCGGCACTAGTCTGATGAAGGCACGGAGGTGCCGAAACGTCACTTCGCCGCAGCAACCACCATTGTATATGCATAATAAACTAAATTGCACAAGATACTACTTGGCTGGAGTCTTTGAATTGATTGCATACACTACTGATATGTCATCAACTCCTTTAATTTCATGTCATTACACAGCAGTCAATATAAACAAGCAATGCTGCAGCGTAAAGCCTGAAGCAAAGAAAAAGTACTGCCTGCTGGCGGCCTGCAGGGAGTCAACATGCACATTTTGTATCATGTGGCTTTTTAAATATTAGAGAATCACTCCCATTCATTTCGCTGTCCATCAAGTTCCCTAATTCACTGGATGCGGAAATAATGAAATGAATGTTATCCTGCATAATCAATTATTACGCTATTGGTGTTACCCGCCACAGTCATAGTGGATGAATTATTAGAATATGGTCCTATGGTTGATTGTTCAAGTTAGCGTAATACAAGGCGGTGAAGATAAACTGCTGGATATTACAACTGATCACTGTCTGATCTTTCACAAGTCACTGTAGCAATACCTCCCAACTTTTCAATAGCTTAAGGAGGGCTTTTTTTCTTTGTGCCCCCACACAGTAACAGTGCTCCAAACATAGCAAGAATGCTCCCTTAAAGTGTCAATACTGTAAGAATGTCCTCTTAGTGCCCCTGACACAGTATGATGACCCCTTAGTGCCTCCCCACACAGTATGATGCCCCCGAGTTCCCCCATGCAGTATGATGCCCCCTTAGTGTCCCCCTAACAGTATAAAGTTCCCAAAAGCGCCCCCCCACACACAATATGAGGCCCATACACAGTGATGATACCTTAGTTTGAATACTGACCTGTCCCACAATGAGCAGTGCAGAGCAGGACTGATCTGTTCTCCGGTCTTGGTGCAGCAGGAGTGATGATGTCAGTGCAGTGCAGTTTCTAGGTAAAATTTCTCTCAGGTCGAGTGTCAAAAAAACTCCCCCCCCCCCCATCAAAACTGCTCGATGAAATCATATCAGAAGAGTACTTGCAAGTGTCTCACCATATATATATATATATACACTGCGTGCAGAATTATTAGGCAAATGAGTATTTTGACCACATCATCCTCTTCATGCATGTTGTCTTACTCCAAGCTGTATAGGCTCGAAAGCCTACTACCAATTAAGCATATTAGGTGATGTGCATCTCTGTAATGAGAAGGGGTGTGGTCTAATTACATCAACACCCTATATTAGGTGTGCATAATTATTAGGCAACTTCCTTTCCTTTGGCAAAATGGGTCAAAAGAAGGACTTGACAGGCTCAGAAAAGTCAAAAATAGTGAGATATCTTGCAGAGGGATGCAGCACTCTTAAAATTGCAAAGCTTCTGAAGCGTGATCATCGAACAATGAAGCGTTTCATTCAAAATAGTCAACAGGGTCGCAAGAAGCGTGTGGAAAAACCAAGGCGCAAAATAACTGCCCATGAACTGAGAAAAGTCAAGCGTGCAGCTGCCAAGATGCCACTTGCCACCAGTTTGGCCATATTTCAGAGCTGCAACATCACTGGAGTGCCCAAAAGCACAAGGTGTGCAATACTCAGAGACATGGCCAAGGTAAGAAAGGCTGAAAGACGACCACCACTGAACAAGACACACAAGCTGAAACGTCAAGACTGGGCCAAGAAATATCTCAAGACTGATTTTTCTAAGGTTTTATGGACTGATGAAATGAGAGTGAGTCTTGATGGGGCCAGATGGATGGGCCCGTGGCTGGATTGGTAAAGGGCAGAGAGCTCCAGTCCGACTCAGACGCCAGCAAGGTGGAGGTGGAGTACTGGTTTGGGCTGGTATCATCAAAGATGAGCTTGTGGGGCCTTTTCGGGTTGAGGATGGAGTCAAGCTCAACTCCCAGTCCTACTGCCAGTTTCTGGAAGACATCTTCTTCAAGCAGTGGTACAGGAAGAAGTCTGCATCCTTCAAGAAAAACATGATTTTCATGCAGGACAATGCTCAATCACACGCGTCCAAGTACTCCACAGCGTGGCTGGCAAGAAAGGGTATAAAAGAAGAAAATCTAATGACATGGCCTCCTTGTTCACCTGATCTGAACCCCATTGAGAACCTGTGGTCCATCATCAAATGTGAGATTTACAAGGAGGGAAAACAGTACACCTCTCTGAACAGTGTCTGGGAGGCTGTGGTTGCTGCTGCACGCAATGTTGATGGTGAACAGATCAAAACACTGACAGAATCCATGGATGGCAGGCTTTTGAGTGTCCTTGCAAAGAAAGGTGGCTATATTGGTCACTGATTTGTTTTTGTTTTGTTTTTGAATGTCAGAAATGTATATTTGTGAATGTTGAGATGTTATATTGGTTTCACTGGGAAAAATAAATAATTGAAATGGGTATATATTTGTTTTTTGTTAAGTTGCCTAATAATTATGCACAGTAATAGTCACCTGCACACACAGATATCCCCCTAAAATAGCTAAAACTAAAACAAACTAAAAAACTACTTCCAAAAATATTCAGCTTTAATATTAATGAGTTTTTTGGGTTCATTGAGAACATGGTTGTTGTTCAATAATAAAATTAATCCTCAAAAATACAACTTGCCTAATAATTCTGCACTCCCTGTATATATATATATATTTTTTTTTATGCTAAACACAAGATTTATTGAGAGCAAAAGAAAATCAAAAAATTACTGCTTAAACTGATAAAAGTCGCAGGCAGAGTGGTAGAGGAGAACTGCAGTATAAAGGAAGGCAATACCCTTAGAAGAGTAGTCATGAAATACGATCATCAATAATGTGCAAAACCAAAAAACTGTCATGTTAGCATTTAATAACTAATTAAAACCCAATCACAGCAGGTCTCAACTAGCACATAGTGTCAATAGTGATCCTTATTAAAAATAATGTCCCCCACAGTGGCCCCCATTTTCATGTCCCCCACAGTGGCCCCCATTTTCATGTCCCCCACAGTGGCCCCCATTTTCATGTCCCACTGTCCCCACAGTGGCCCCTATTTTCATGTCCCCCACAGTGGCCCCCATTTTCATGTCCCCCACAGTGGCCCCCATTTTTATGTCTCCCACAGTGGCCCCCATTTTCATGTCCCCCACAGTGGCCCCCATTTTTATGTTCCCCGGATCGGCCGTGCCCCCCATTGTAATTAATGCCCGCCCACAGTGTCTCCCCATTGTAAAAAATGTGTAACCACATTGCACGGTCACGGTGACGCACCCACTGTCCAGGTCTGTCCCACAGACTCAGGCTCTCACAGCAGGCTTCTTTCTCAGCACTGCTCTGGGCAGGCGCTAACAGGCAGGCAGTGCGGGCTACGGCGCTCACTCACTGTACCTCACGTGTCTGCGCCGCCTAGTGGGAGGAGCAGGCGGGTGACGTCAGTGAGCGCTGCCCGCACGTACCGGAGCTGAGTGACTGATGAGGTACGGACACAGTAATTAAGAGAGGAGCGCAGGTCGCAGGGCACGAGAGATCCGAGGGAGGGAGCCAGGGCGCAGGAGAGTTACAGAGGAACGGCGCCCCCAGCAACAAGAGGGCACAGTACGCGGTGGCCCTGTGGCCCCTGCCGGCGCCCCCTTCTGACAGCGCCCGGGGCGGCCACCCGGCCCGCCCGGTCCAAGAAACGGCCCTGTGTCTGTGTATTGCGCCTACCTGGGTTGAACCACCAGCGGCAGAAGAATACTGGAGCAGGTAGCTGACGGCTCTCTGCTTCCCAATTGTGTTCAACTCTATATGTGTCCTGAAGTCACACATACAGTTGAAGCCGGGACGTGTGGCAGCTGTCCCAAGAGCAGCAGAACAGAAGTTGAAATTTGAGACAATCTTGCTGTATCCAGGATGGTTGAGAGGCATGCTGTCATAGATTCTTGCTGACCAGCAGACGTAGCATAGCATGTGACGTGCCCACTGATGTCACTTCCCAGGACCACCTAAAGCCAAAGGTGAAAAATCACCACACTATAGGTTTGACAACTGCTTTCTGTGAGAGCTCTTTGGTATGTGTGCATATTCTTCCTCTCTGTCTGGTTCTCAGTGATTAGGCTTTTTCTCTGGGGTTAGATGATCAGACGCTTGGATTAAAGTCAGGTTGTTTTATGGTAAGCCACTTAGGAGAAGGAGCGAATTGGCCTACCTTAGTGTCCCTTATAATTATAGTAGATCTGGTGCCATTTGACAATTGGCGGATCCTCCAGCTGCACCACTTTCTTTGTAACTTACCTTCAAGTTCCTCGTACATGTGGGACAATACCTTGTTTGAAAAATTCTCCACTGGATCCAGGCCAATCTGTCACACACTGTCAGTCACCTATCTTCTCTTACAGCAGGTCCCAGACCAGTCCCCTCCCATGTACCTGCTGCAATGGAAGGCCGGTCTTGGTTTGACTTTAAACCCAGAAGAAAGAATACACTTTTTTTTCTTTCACACAATACTCCCATCAGTTCAAGATATCAACAAGATTATACATATAAATTAAGTGGGCCTAATACAATATCTTTGGCTGTGTCATGACAGTTGAGTGGAAACAAGACCAAGTGATTCGACTACGCATGAAAACATAGGAACTGGGGTGCAGAAAAATGGGAGCAAGTGCTCTGGATTGATGAGTCAAATTGTGAAATATTTGGCTGTAGCAGAAGGAAGTTCGTTCGCTGAAGGGCTAGAGGGCAGTACAATAGAAGCATGGCAGAGGTTCCTTGCAGGTTTGGGGGTGCATTTCAGCACATGGAGTTGAGGATTTGGTCAGGATTAATAGTGTCCTCAATTCTGATAATTATCCATCATACAATACCATCAGGGAGGCTTCTGATTTAGTGTTGATCGAGCACCAAAGTGCTTGTGTGCTCTGGTGCTCGAGTAGAGCACTTCCCGATTCTCAGGTGCTCTACAGAGCACCCGAGCACAATAGAAGTCAATGGGAGAACCCGAGCATTAAACCAGGCACCCCCTGCTCTGAATAGGGGAAGGTTTCAGGACTCTAGTTCGGCTTCGGAGTCCCTGCTCTGACTCCATATATAGCTATGTCCATATATGGAGTCAGTGCTTGGGGACACCCAGTGTATTTAAATCTAATTTAGCCTCTATTTCTGAAAAGTTTCTGGAGGGATTCAAACTCACAACCTTCTACATTAGAGCCAAGAATCTTATCGACTACACTATAGAGCTGCTTGGCCAAAAAAATAAAATAAACATATGAGACGTCTGCTATATAGGAATACTTACTACTATTAAGTATTCCTATACAGCACAAGTCTCATATTTTATTTATTTTTAGAAACTGGCCATGCAGCTCTATAGTGTAGTGGTTAAGATTCTTGGCTGTAATGTAGAAGGTTGTGAGTTTGAATCCCGTCAGATATAGAGGCTAAATTTAATTTAAACTTATATATAAGTTTTTAGCCATAATATATTTACATATATTATTATATATTTAGAATATATAATATATTATAATATATGTAACTATATTATGGCTAAAACATCAGTAGTAGTTTCCCACATATTATGCATTCATATATATCAGAAGTATAATTTTATCTATATATACTGTATATTAATTTATTTTTCTTCTTTTAGTAATTACACATTTTTTACAATTACAAAAAAAAAATATAAAATATATAAATTTAATTTAGCCTCTATTTCTGAAAGGTTTCTGGCGAGATTATAACTCACAACCTTCTACATTACAGCCAAGAACCTTAACCACTACACTATAGAGCTGCATGACCAGTTACTAAAATAAAATATGAGACTTCTGCTGTATAGGAATACTGTAACGGGGTTCCAAAGGTGCACTCGGTCCCCCATTACCCGCAGAACTGTTGCTTAGCTTTGGGAATGAGGATCTGTGTTTGACCTCATTCCCAGGGCGGCTTTACTGCTGGGTGGCTTCCTGCTCCTAAGTCTGCCTTGAGCGCCGAGCTGATCACTCGGTGCTCAACTGGTTGGTCTGTCGGTCATGTGATGCTGGCCACGTCACATAACCCCCACTCCCCACTATAAATACAGGAAGCCTGCTAGCCACAGGTTGCCTGTTAATTTCTGGGTTCCTGGCTATTTGTTGGACTACTGAATACTTACCTGATTCCGTTCCCTGACGATCCTTTTGCCTGCTCCTCCTGTACTGCGCATCCGTCCTGGTATTGTGACCTCGGCTCCCACCTGACTACTCTCTTAGGACTCCTCTTGTACTTCTCTACTCTCCTGGTATTTGACCCCGGCTTTCTCCTGACCATTCTTTGCTTAACCCTTTGTACTGCGTAGCTCTCTTGGTTCTGACCCGGTCCGTTCATGTTCCGTATTTTGTCTTGTCTGTCCTCCCTGCACATATCCAAGGTTAGGGACTGTCGTCCAGTTGTCCCCTGTCATCAGGACTCGTGAGGTAAGTAGGCAGGGCCAGGGGTGAGGGTGGAGCGCAGTGGTCACTATCCTTCCCCCTGTGTGTGTGTGGACGTGACCGTTACAAATACTAGTAAGTATTCCTATACAGCAGAATTCTCATATGTTTATTTTATTTATTTTTTTGGGTAACTGGCCATGCAGCTCTATAGTGTAGTGGTTAACATTCTTAGCTGTAATGTAGAATGTTGTGAGTTTGAAACTTTTCAGAAATAGAGGCTAAATTATATTTAAATACACTGTCTGGAGCACACGTGATATTCGGCCGAGCATAGCGATGCTCGAGCCGAACTAGTGTTCGGCCGAGCATGCTCGATCAACACTAGCCTGATTGCCTCCAAATTTATTCTGCAGCAGGACAACGACCCCAAACATACAGCCAATGTCATTAAGAACTATCTTCAGTGTAAAGAAGAACAAGGAGTCCTGGAAGTGTTGATATGGCCCCCACAGAGCCCTGATCTCATCATCTCCCAGTCTGTCTGAAATTACATGAAAAGACAGAATGATTTGAGCAAGCCTACATCCACAGAAAATCTGTGCTTAGTTCTCCAAGATGTTTGGAACAGCCTCCTTGCTGAGTTCCATCAGCAAGTGTAACTAGAATAACTAATGCTGTTTTGAAGGCAAAGGGTGGTCACACCAAATATTAATTGGATTTAGATTTCTCTTTTGTTCATTCACTTTACATTTTGGTAAGTGATAATAATAAACCATTAAGGCCTCTTTTGCGCAAGCAATACAGAATGTGTCAGGGTCTGTGTGGTAAACAAAATGATGGTTTTGCGTGCAAGTTGAATCGGTCTTGTCTACGATTGCTTTCAGTGTTTAAAGGGAGTCTTTCACGCAGATTCACCCTATTAACCTAATAACAGTGTTATGTCCACGGCATCCCCCCTATTAAAACTGTGCTTACCGTTAGTTCCTTGCTAGCATCGTTGTGCAGAAAAACACTTTTAATCCATATGCAAATGAGGCTGTGAAGGTGCCATGGGGCGGCGTTACAACGGCCGGTGCCCAGGCCCCTGGGTCATTTTCATATGAAGCCACTCCCCCTCCGCCGCGTCTGCCCGCCCTTAGTCTCTGCTCTAACCTCTCTCCTCCCGTCCGTAATCACGTGCATGCGCCGATGAACGAGCACAGTCGGGTCGGGGCATCGTAGTTTACCGTGTGTTATCGCGTTCATCGGCACATGCACGTGATTACGGACGGGAGGAGAGAGGTTAGAGCAGAGACTAAGGGCGGACAGATGCGGTGGAGGGGGAGTGGCTTCTTATGAAAATGACCCAGGGGCCTGGGCACCGGCCGTTGTAACCAGGGCACCTTCACAGCCTCATTTGCATACGGATTAAAAGTGTTTTTCTGCACAACGATGCTAGCAAGGAACTAACGGTAAGCACAGTTTTAATAGGGGGGATGCCGTGGACATAACACTGTTATTAGGTTAATAGGGTGAATCTGCGTGAAAGACTCACTTAAAAAATTTTTTGGGCAGGATTGCATTTGTTTTACATCCATTTTTCTAAGAGCATGAAATAAAATTTAAAAATAACACTCAACATCTCTTAGCAACCATCAGTGAAAAACGGACTGCGTCCAAATGAGAGTGCTGTCAGTTTTTTTACTGACCCGTTGACTTGAATGGACCAGTGTTGCAGGAAAAAAATAATGAAGGTAGAACATGCTACAATTCTTTTCTGAACACAAAGATGGTCAGGGAAAATAATAATAATCTTTATTTATATAGCGCCAACATATTCTGATAATTTCAATTAATTTTCTTCTATGGGGTGAGTTTGCATACGACAGTATCTTTTCTATAGAGATTGGAATGTGTATGACCATGATGATCCACCAGCCAGTTCAGACACATTGCTTAACTGATATTTTGTATAAGATAAACTTTTGCTCATTTAGAATGTCTGTAATTGGATACTTTTATTATGTGTACTTTTTGTATTAAAACTGGGGTGTATCACTGATTTATCATGTCGTTGGGTTTGAAATTGCCTCTATTATACTGCTAAAGCATTCCGGTTCATTATTGTGTAGGTGTCATGGTTGAAAGCTAAGGCTACTTTCACACTGCCGTTTCAGGGTCCGCCTTTGAGATCCGTTTAAAGGCTCTCACAAGGGGCCCCAAACGGATCAGTTTAGCACCAATGCATTCTGAATGAATGACGATCCATTCAGAATGCATCAGTTTGGCTCCGTTCTGTCTCCATTCCGCTCTGGAGGCGGACACATCGTTTTGGTGTCCGCCTGGCGGTGCCGAGCCATACGGATCCGTCCTGACTTACAATGTAAGTCAATGAGGACGGATCCGTCGACATTGACATAATATTGGTGCAATTGTAAACGGATCCGTCCCCCATTGACTTTCAATGTCCGTTTGACTTACACTTAGACTTCGACTTTTTTTGACTAAGTGTATGCAGACGGATCCGTACTGAACGGATACCACCTTTGCATTTATAGGTGCGGATCCGTCTGTGCAGATACCAGACGGAACCACACCTAACGCAGGTGTGAAAGTAGCCTTACTCATACGATCGGGTCCTACACCGAACATGATGTACATGCATTTTGGGTCCTCTCTTCTGGTGACAATTCTACTCGATTCGTACTGTGACACGCTTTGCGGAATGCAGGGCAACTGTGCTTGTGCCATCTGGGTAATGTGATCATATCCGGCACAGTAGTGGGAACTTTTCTTCCGGAATGCACACCACAACATCATAGATGACTTCAGGAAGTAATTGTCTAGCCATGTGACTGGCCACTAGGTATATAAAATAGCACTATGTAACACCTACACCTCATCCCTCGGAAGAAGCCAACATCAGGTGGCGGTGTGCTGGTTGGTACTTACATTTTTCATGCTTGCCTACTTTACTGTTTGGGTTTTATCAGTTATCTGTGTCTAAGTATACCATCATTTTATTCTGAGGTGGCTCTTGGGTAACTGTGATTACTTATAATCGGCTTTTGCTCCTCCATTACTGTGAGATTTCTCTGTATGCTTATAAACACTCGAGTTTACACATCTGATGATTACAGCCAGGGCATGCATCCCTCTTCTTTCTCAAATATTAACATTATGTATATGGAAAATCTGAAGTCCATGTCACATAATTCTGTTTACAAGACATGGTTTCACTGGATAAAATTGGAAAACACAAGAAACTACTACTCTTTCCTCCAAGTCTCTGCTTCAACAGGTGCCCATTACCTTTTGTGCTCATGCACTCGAACATGTGCTGCCCATTGCAAATTGCGGTCTGCAATGTATGGGCACCGTCAGCGTGGCCTGCCCTGGCGGATATAGACCCATTCAACTTGAATGGGTCTGTGATCAGTCTGCACCACAAAAAAGAGAGAATGTTCTATTTTTTTGTGGTGCAGAGGCATGGGCCGAAATGCCACAGAAGAGCTCCATAGTGCTTCCGTGACCTTCCACTCCATGCCTCCGCTCTGTATCTTCCGGATAGTGGACCCATTCAAGTGACTGTTTGTGGGCTGCAATATGGGCATGTCCAGCATACATTCTTGTGCATTAGCCCTATAGCTAGGTCCATAGAGACCTCCTATTATTTCTGGTATTCCCCACCACTATCACCACAAAGACATATTGGAAATGCTCGTTGGGAAACAAATATGCAGAGGTATCTCCCAAGAAAGAGAACCAACTCGCCAGTGGTCCCCTATGAGTCAAGATCCAACTTTCCAACAAGTCATGGGATTTGACAAGAGAATATAGCCAGGCCAGATATCATCCGTAAACAGCTGTTTTGGGGTGCTTTCCCCTCTTCAGCACGAAGTAGGATTCTGGCTGGCTCAGCGTGATTAACTCAAATTATTGGTTAGAAGTTTGCGTTTATCTGTGCATGAAACGATTAACTTATAACTAAAAACAAAGAAAAAACAAAAAACTTTATTCAAATAACAATAAAATGACATATAAGATGGCTATCTGCCTCCTATGTTCTTTTTCAATATCTATTTATAACTTAATCGTTTCATGAACAGATAGAAGCAAACTTCTAACCAATAATTTGAGTTAATTATTCTTCAACCCAACGATTTATCAGTGATGGCAGGCTTTTTGTCAGGGGACATAAGCTCAGATAAATGGTTAGGTAATCCTAAGGAAGTTTTCTCAGAGAAGCATCTACTTGCACATTCTAGTCTCTCAAATATTACATCAGTATTCAAGAACCTCACCAGGGTCTACAAGGATCAAGTACAATCTTGGTGGGAGGTGCAAACATGAAAGGTCTATTTGAAAAATTAAATTGTACCGCGAGGGCTCAGGAGCCCTGTACTGCCTGCAGTGAGAGTGAGGTCTGATGAATTTACGAAAAAGTGGGAGAAATAATCAATAGTCCTCCTTTAGATTAATGAAAATTTTGCTGGATGAGAAAAGGGACATACTAGCAAAGAACTCTGTTGAACTACAGGAGTGTGTGGAGGCAGCAAAAAGTTCTCTACTGCCCCAGATTTTGAAAGGAAAGAGATTACACTACAGCAAGTGGTAGAAAGGTTCAAGAGCTTTCTCAAGGAAAGGAAGCACTTTCAATTCGTCAGAGACACCAAGGACTTCAGAGAGGGCAAGATCTTTAAATTTTATTAGAACAAGAGCAAAAAGAAATATAGAGAGTGAAACAGAACAGTCTTCCTCTGAATACGATACCGACCCCGACACTAGCACAGGTACCAGTGCCAGTGTAAGAGGGAGGAACTGGGGCAGAGGCCACAGGCAGGATAGTAACCGAGGCTGGGGCAGATCAGAAAGAGGACATAGAGGAGGTTTTTTAGGGTCAGTTCAGCCGCTGTCAGAGTATCAACTGAGAAACAGGAAAGAGATGTAAAGCGTTTGGCTAATACGGATGAATTACAGATTATGAATCTGTCCATACGGTCTTTTACGGACATTGAGATGGGGCTGCTTAAAAAAGGTCTACCTTATGTCCCAGATGGTAAATATAACCAGTTTAGTTGGGTAAAGGATATAAATCCATTCATTAGGAGGCTAAAATGGCGTAAGTTCTTCTTGACACATGATAAGGACCAGTGTTTAAAGCTGAGAAAATAGGAGGCCACAGCAGCATATCCAACCAAGCTTCTTTATTATGCGAGTGTGTAAAGCTGGGTATTGAGCAGGAAGAGCTGCCAGATGTTAGCCGGGCTGATGGAAGAAAGTGAACGGGACATAGGGACAGGACCCTTTACTGATCTACGTCTGCCCTCTAGAAAGAATCCTCCAATGAGTGACTATTCACCTCTGGATGCCTTTTTAACAATGATTACTGAAAAGCTCAGGTCTTTGGATCTGAGTAGTTCTAAGACATCTAATTTGACTCAGAATGAGTATGTGGCTCTGGATGCCTTACAAAAAGATCAGACCATCGTTATAAAGCCTTCCGATAAAGGGGGAAACAGTGGTTCTTGAGAGCAAGGAATACATGGAAATGTGCAAACGGATTCTTGATGACAGTACAGTCGTGGCCAAAAGTTTTGAGAATTACACAAATATTAGTTTTCACAAAGTTTGCTGCTAAACTGCTTTTAGATCTTTGTTTCAGTTGTTTCTGTGATGTAGTGAAATATAATTACACGCACTTCATACGTTTCAAAGGCTTTTATTGACAATGACATGACATTTATGCAAAGCGGCAGTATTTGCAGTGTTGGCCCTTCTTTTTCAGGACCTCTGCAATTCGACTGGGCATGCTCTCAATCAACTTCTGGGCCAATTCCTGACTGATAGCAACCCATTATTTCATAATAACTTCTTGGAGTTTGTCAGAATTAGTGGGGTTTTTTTTGTCCACCCGCCTCTTGAGGATTGACCACAAGTTCTCAATGGGATCAAGATCTGGGGAGTTTCCAGGCCATGGACCCAAAATGTCAACGTTTTGGTCCCCGAGCCACTTAGTTATCACTTTTGCCTTATGGCACGGTGCTCCATCGTGCTGGAAAATGCATTGTTCTTCACCAAACTGTTGTTGGATTCTTGGAAGAAGTTGCTGTTGGAGGGTGTTTTGGTACCATTCTTTATTCATGGCTGTGTTTTTGGGCAAAATTGTGAGTGAGCCCACTCCCTTGGATGAGAAGCAACCCACACATGAATGGTCTCAGGATGCTTTAACTGTTGGCATGACACAGGACTGATGGTAGCGCTGCACCTTTTCTTCTCCGGACAAGCTTTTTCAGATGCCCCAAACAATCGGAAAGAGGCTTCATCGGAGAATATGACTTTGCCCCAGTCCTCAGCAGTTCCATTCACCAACTTTCTGCAGAAGATCAATCTGTCCCTGATGTTTTTTTTGGAGAGAAGTGGCTTCTTTGCTGCCCTTCTTGACACCAGGGCCATCTTCCAAAAGTCTTCGCCTCACTGTGCGTGCAGATGCGCTCACACCTGCCTGCTGCCATTTTTGAGCAAGCTCTGCACTGGTGGCACTCCGATCCCGCAGCTGAATCCTCTTTAGGAAACGATCCTGGCGCTTGCTGGACTTTCTTGGACGCCCTGAAGCCTTCTTAACAAGAAGTTCTTGATGATCCTATAAATTGTTGATTGAGGTGCAATCTTAGTAGCCACAATATCCTTGCCTGTGAAGCCATTTTTATGCAACGCAATGATGGCTGCACGCGTTTCTTTGCAGGTCACCATGGTTAACAATGGAAGAACAATGATTTCAAGCATCACCCTCCTTTTAACATGTCAAGTCTGCCATTTTAACCCAATCAGCCTGACATAATGATCTCCAGCCTTGTGCTCGTCAACATTCTCACCTGAGTTAACAAGACAATTACTGAAATGATCTCAGCAGGTCTTTTAATGACAGCAATGAAATGCAGTGGAAAGGTTTTTTTGGGATTAAGTTAATTTTCATGGCAAAGAAGGACTATGCAATTCATCTGATCACTCTTCATAACATTCTGGAGTATATGCAAATTGCTATTATAAAAAGTTAAGCAGCAACTTTTCCAATTTCCAATATTTATGTAATTCTCAAAACTTTTGGCCACTACTGTACATGTTATAGAAAGCTGGACAGCAATCCTACTGATGTATTCAAGAAGAGGTTGGTGCAGATCTTGAATAAGGGTAGACAGCAGAACCTAATTAGCAAGGCTGAGTATGCATTCTTGCTGCCTTAATACCGGTGCTGTCATCCTTTTTACAGCCTACCTAAGATCCACAAGGGGGTTTTCTCCCTTAAAAGGGAGACCGATCGTATTGGGGATAGGTAGCTTGACAGAAAAGATCGCATCTATGTGGACAAGATCCACATGAGACAATTTGTAGTGAGCTTGCCCGTCTTACGTACGAGACTCAATGGATGTTCTAAGGCGCCTCAATGACGTACATTGCGATGAGAACACACTATTAGCGAGCTTAGATGTTGAGGCTCTATACAGCTCGATCCCGCACAAAAAAGGATGTGAGGTGGTGAGAGCATTCATGACAGAAAGAGGAATACATCTCTCGCTGCATAATGAGTTTGTGGAGACACTACTACAATTTATTCTGAGACACAACATATTCTCCTTTGATCATGATATCTACCACCAGCTCAGGGGGGTGACAATGGGGAGTCCATGTGCCCCAACGTATGCTAGCTTCTACCTGGGCTGGTAGGAGAAGGAGATTGTATTTGGGGAATCGATGGATCGATGGACCTCATCCATCTTGTTACGGATGAGGTTCATTGACAATATAGTTATCCTCTGGAGAGGCACGAGTAGGGATTTTGATGTATTTGTATCCTCAGAGATCAGTGATGCCCACCTCACATTCCTGGACCTCTCCATTAGTGTCAATAAGTCTAGAAAAATAGTCACCAAGATGTTCAGCAAATCCACAGCCCCGAATTCCCTATTACAGTGGGACAGTGGACATCGATCCCACTCAAATGTGGTATTCCCAAGGGCCATATCTAAGAGCCCGACAGAACTGCTCTGAAAGGGGGAATTTTTAAGATGGCGGCAAATGACCTCCAAAGGAGGTTCATCCAGAGAGGCTATCCTGCGTCCTCTCTCAAGAAAGCATATCAGCATACGGCAAGTTGTAATAGAGACAGTCTCCTTTATCCCAAGAAATGTGAGACTGGTGGTGACAAAATAAGGATTATTGGGTCATTTGATTTGGCACAAAAAGAGGTATGTGAGATTCTCCAAGACTCATGGGATATCCTGAAAACCATCCTCTGATCACCTACCGGAAAAGTAGTAATCTCAGGGATAGGTTGGTCCACAGTACATTTAGGACCCCTGTTAAGGAAAACTGGTTCCACTAAAGATTGTCTGGCGCCTTGAATTGTGGCAACTGTGTCGCGTGTAAAGTCAGATCATTCATTAATTGCAAAATTGTAGGCATGGTGTATGTGGCCACATGTATTTGTTTAAAACAATACGTGGGCAAGACAAAGAGGGAGTTCAGAAGACGGATAGGGGAACACCTATCCAATACTGCTAAACAGGATGATACCCCGATAGTGGTATCAGTTTCCAGGGGATTGAACATGTGAAGCCCTGTTTTATATACAGTAAGTATTGCAATCAGATATGGTGAGGGTATATAGTCATCTATCAGACCCCGCTCCCTTAGTGCATTTGCATAGACCCTGATGATTTTTGACCTTCATCATGGCGTATGAATGCATATTTTGTATTCCTGTACATCTAAATTTGATGGAATATGTATCCTACTCTTTGTGCCGCAGCTGTATTTATGTGCCCATTTTCAGCTGCGAGACACTGTGTTTATAGTAATATCCTCTATATATATTTTTTTTCTTTTTGAAAGGTAAATATGTATTTCCCCTTTGGTTCATTGGGTGATGTGATGGCTGTCAGGTGATCAAGACTAGGAGCACTGATTTTATAACCTCACTGTTTGGCCTCATACACACGACCGTTGTGTGTTTTGTGGTCTGCAAATTGCGGATCCACAAAACACGGATGGCGTCCGTGTGCGTTCCGCAATTTGCAGAACGGCGGGGACAGCCATTAATATAACTGCCTATTCTTGTCCGCAAAACGGACAAGAATAGGACAGGTTATATTTTTTTTATATCTTTTGCGGCCCCATTGAAGTGAATGGGTCCGCATCCAAGCCGCAAATACTCGCGGCTTGGATTTGGACCATAACAACGGTTGTGTGCATGAGGCCTTTATGGCACTTTGTCCCTAATTAGGGCATTTAGCAGTCATCTTAGATCACTTTGTAAATTGGTATCTATATTACCCTCTGGTACTTTGCCAAAACAAAATACAAGGGAGGGAGGAGTATTATGACATGCCTTCCCGTTCAATGGCCGTTGTTAGGCTCCACCCAGAGGGAGTGGCTATCTTGATATAAGGAGGGGCATGCGGCGGCCGTGCTACGGTACTGCTGGTGGCTACGTACTGCTGTGCGCACCATATCAGAGGCGCGCAGCACTTTGTTCTATTTAGTTACTTTGTTTCACCTCCATGCTGACTCCTGATGAATTGCTGGCAAGGTCCAGCAAGGAAAAACGTTGAGTAGGAAGGGAGATAAGAAACAGATGTAGCCGCGTCTTGTACTGAGGGTATTTGATAGGGATGAAAGATAGGGCAGTAACAGGCTAGATAGTATGCCACATTGCTGCTGATTCAAGTGAGCAAGGTGAATTGTGTTCACTAGACTTAGGGCATCATATTGTGCAAGTGTTGGCAGTTAGCTATATGTGTGTGTGTATGCGCAATCTATCTCTACCGTCAGAAAGGTGGGAGCCACAGCAGTGGTGCCACTGAATGCACTCCATGCTCATTCGGCAGAACTGTGGGCTCAGTGGTTAGGCGGAGCCTTCCCACCGCCCCCATATTCAAAAAGAAAATAGGAGGCAGATAGCCATCTTATAGGTCATTTTATTGTTATTTGAATAAAGTTTTTAGTTTTTTCTTTATTTTTAGCGCTATCTATTTATAAATTAATCTGACTCAGCGTGATGCCTTAGGCAGGGTGCTGAACCAGTATGGAGACTTTTCCATCATATTATGGAGTATGGAGATTTTTCCATCATATTATACACTGCTTGTTTCCAGGGGTTATGACTAGAGTTGAGCGGACACCTGGATGTTCGGGTTCGGCCGAACTTTGGAAAAAAGTTTGAGTTCGGGACACGAACTTGACCCCGAACCCGAACCCCATTGAAGTCAATGGGGACCCGAACTTTTGAACACTAAAATGGCTGTAAAAATGTCATGGAAAGGGCTAGAGGGCTGCAAATGGCGTCAAAATGTGGTTAAAAGCATGGCAAGTGCTCTGCAAACAAATGTGGATAGGGAAATGACTTTAAATAACATAAAATACGTAAAAAGGAGGAGGAGGTAGCCTACACTGCTTTTTGGTTTAAAATTGATTTATATTTTTTTAAATTAGGGTAAACCCCAAAACATTGGGAAATATAACCCTCCAGTCATGCTAAACACACGTTCAGACAATACACTGGCTGCAGGGCAGGCCAGCACCTCCAAGGCGTAAAGGGCAAGCTCAGGCCATGTGCCCAATTTGGAGACCCAGAAGTTGCAGGGGCTGACCCCTGTCAGTCAGTTCGTGTAGGCGTGTGCACACTTACTGCCCCACCATGTCGCACGTCCCCGTGATGTTCACGATCCAATTTGATATCTGCTCTATCAACTTTTGATGTTCTTTTATGCGCCTACCATGGTGATCACGGGTGGTGGGGAATCAGGGTTCCAGGCCAGAGAGGGAGCGTGAGAAAGAGAGACCACATCCAAGGGATTAATTTTTTCAAATTTAAAATTAGAGCTGAAATATGGGAGAAATTATTAAAGCATAAAAGTGTGACAACTTTTTAAAGTTTAAGCATTGAATGTAAGGATGTGGTGCTCATTAATTACTGAATAATTAATTAAATTTTATTCCCTGTCACCTATGCATAACAGGTGTTTATTCACGGCTAAAATTGTATAATGTCAACCCAAGAATGTAACAGAAATATTATTGAAATTTATTAAGCTGTCAACTAGGTAGAGGAGGGTTATATTACACCCAAAAATTGGTGAATTTCACAAAAAAATGTAACTGACAATTTATTTAATTTTTTTCGGTCTACTAGGTATAGGAGTGGTACATCACACCCAAAAATTTGTGAATTTCACCAGAATATATAACTGACAATTATTTGTGTTTATGGGCCATGACAGCCACATAAAGTCCAGGGAATGCAGGTCAGCATGCAAGCCAAGTACACTCTGCTTTTAACCCCGTCCGGTGCCATTACAGCTTTCATTGGATCCAGGGATGCAAGTACCAACATGCATGCTGAGCCCACCAGATCCCTGGATCCGATGAAAGCTGTAATGGCACCGGACGGGGTTAAAAGAAGAGTGTACTTGGCTTGCATGCTGACCTGCATTCCCTGGACTTTATGTGGCTGTCATGGCCCATAAACAGGTAGGAACAAGAGTTAGGGACTACTCAAATGAGACGACCTTGACGCGGTGAGTGGCTTATTACGCTTTGGCCAAAATGTACACCAATGTCTCATCCAGCATGGAGGCAGGGCAGAATGCTGGATGTAGTGTGCGATCACATTTGCATTTTCTGTTTGTATATGTATTTCGCCATAGTGATATGCACCTACAT